>NC_091287.1:169940818-170241615 GCF_032444005.1 Ranitomeya imitator
GGCCCACTGCTGGCACCGGGTCCCCCGCACCTGCTCAGGGGCCCCATAGCGGCTGGGCGCAGAGCAGGGTGATCGATTCTCCCTGCTCTTCCGCAGAACGTAACTGTATCGGGGCGCTGTGTGAGCCAATAGTTACAGTAACGTAGCTCTGGGAGGGCCCCCTCAGAGCGTGGGGCCTTGGGCGACCACCCCCTCTGCCCCATGATAGCTACATTACTGCATCAAAGGATAAACAATTAAACATATATATATCAGCAGGCTCAGTTGCATGATACTGTAGAGGAGAATCGCTGGGAGTGGTAGTAACTCAGAGCGCAGAATAGATGCTCATCGTTGATGACACCACAGGTCAGAAATGGTTGTGAACAGTATAAACGAGTGATTGCGTGCCCTTCGGGCATGCGCTGTGACTACAAACCACGCAATGGGGTGTAACCACGCAGCAGACTGACCTCGCAATGGGGTGTACCCATGCACCAGACTGGTGTATGTGCAGACTAATAGCAAATATAAATACCTGATGTACTTCTCCTGCCACTCCTACCTTGTGTATGAAAAGCTCTGTAGTTAATACTGTTCGGGTACAGCTATCCGATAGCGCTATCCATGAAGAAAATGAACAGGTAGAGCAATCCCTTAGCCCTATTCCTGAAGGAAATGAATGGGTAGAGCTACTTTTGACAACTCTCCATTGCTAAGTTTCAGTAAACATGAGTTGTACTCAACTTTGTCCTGAGACTTTCTCATATTCTGTTGGAACTGGAACCGTGAAAACTGATTCCAAGATTTTGACTATTTAATGGTGGACTGTGCAATTTGGGCTCTTTTTCCACCTTCCACTATTGGTAGGGTTTGACGAAAATCACCACCGTTTATGAAAACTTTTCCACCAAATGGTATTTTGTTTCCACATATGTCTTGGAGCAAATTATCCACAACGTTCATATTAAAACAGGGAGTCATTGTTACTGCGTCCCAAATAACGACAGTTGACTCCGTAAGCTCCTTTGCTTGAAGTGAAGTTGGCTTAATTTTTGACACTGTGGTCTCATTTGTTGTAATTCCAAGGCCAAACTTGGAATGGTAGGCGCTACCGTTTTCTAGTAATGTAGCCGCCAATCCAGTGGAGGCTACTGAGCAAATAGACTTCTTTTCTGTTTGTAGTGTCTTGTGCAAGCAGTTGTACAAAAATGTCTCCTCACTGCCTCCTGGGCAGTCCAGAAAAAAACAGTGTGAGCTAGTGTTGTCTGGCTGTGATGCAGCATTCACTGCTTGCAGAATTAAATTGAAAGGCTGATTTCTGAGTTCCATTAAGCATAGCTTTCAATTGCTCAGCCTCCTGCTATATTATAGCATAATTCAGTTGGTCTAGTATTTAATCTGAAACATTTACTGGAGTTGGCAATCCGTAATCAGCAATGGACTTTTTAATGCTTAAGAGTAGAGTTGAGCGACCTTGACCTTTTTAGAGTCGAGCCGGGTTTCGCGAAACCCGACTATCTCAAAAGTCGGGTCGAGTGAAATCGGCCGATTATGACGTAAAGTCGGGATCGACCGAAACACGAAACCCAATGCAAGTCAATGGGGCAGCATAGTCGGCAGTGAGTGGGGGCCAGGAAAACACCTAGAGTGCCCATTTTAATGTCAAAACCATCCATTCTTCTTAATGAAGCTTGTCAAGCGTAATTTACCTTATAATAATTGGAAGGCATTTGAAATTGGGGGTCATTTGGCTAAAGTTGTGGTGGGTAGGGCTGGTTCAAGTAATTAGTGGGCCCAGGAAATCTGGACCACGTCACGGCAGTGGAGCAGGGAGAGGTAAGTATTTCAACTTTGCAAGTGCTGTGAACCTGAGCAAGCAGGGGGGGCCCACTCGTTGGCATTGGCACTGGCACAGGGCCCCTCAAAGTACAGCGGTGTGTTTGCACGGCGGGGGCGCCTCCCACTGGCAGCAACACTTTTGCGTACCATGAGAGGCCCTGTGCCAGTGACGTCGCCAACTAGTATTCCTCCCCCCACCTGATGAAGGAACCTGCACTTTCATCTGCACCTTCCTGTTTGTCCCCGTGTAAGGTGGTATGGTATGCGGGAAGGGGGACCTGACTTTCAGCAGGGTCACAATCTTGCAGTGTAGCGTGCACGGGAAATGTTGCGTTATGGGTCAATGTACCAGCAGACTCATCTATCACTGGCTGGGCAATGGGCAGGATGAGGAGGAAACACAGATATAGGCCCAAAGAATAAAGTGGGCTAAATGCAGTTCAAAATTGGTAACACAGGACTAATCAGGGGGCATTGCAGTGGAGGACAATTGGAATGAGAGGCTGACACAGAGAGTAGGCCCAAATCAGTAAGTAGTCGAAATGCAGTTCAAAATTGGCAACAGTAGTAAACAGGCGGCACAGCTTTGTTCAGTGGAGGAGAACAGCAAGGAGTGGCAGACACCGATAGTAGGCCCCAACCCAACTAGTAGGGCAAATGCAGTCTAACATTAACAACTACTTAACGAGCGCCTGAAAACGGAATTTCAGGACAGGAAACCAGGAGAACAGCAAGGAGCGGCAGACACCGATAGTAGGCCCCAAACCAACTAGTACGCCAAATGCAGTTGTTCCGTTTAACCACAATTTAATGAGAGCCTGAAGATAGAAGTTCAGGAAAGGCAACCTGGAGAACACCTTGGAGTGGAACACACCATCTCTCTACACACCATACCCAATTTGTAGGCCTAATGCAGCGTAGTTTCCAACAACTACTAAACGAGAGCATGATGATCGAAGCATTGGCGAGGAAACCTGGGGAACACCTTGGAGTGGAACACACCATCTCTCTACAGTGGAACACACCATCTCTCTACACCCCATACCCAATTTGTAGGCCTAATGCAGTGTAGTTTCCAACAACTACTAAACGAGAGCCGGAAGATCGAAGCAATGGAGAGGAAACCTGGGGAACACCTTGGAGTGTAACACACCATCTCTCTACACCCCATACCCAATTTGTAGGCCTAATGCAGCGTAGTTTCCAACAACTACTAAACGAGAGCCGGAAGATCGAAGCTCAGGAAAGGCAACCTGGAGAACACCTTGGAGTGGAACACACCATCTCTCTACACCCCATACCCAATTTGTAGGCCCAATGCAGCGTAGTTTCCAACAACTACTAAACGAGAGCCGGAAGATCGAAGCAATGGAGAGGAAACCTGGGGAACACCTTGGAGTGTAACACACCATCTCTCTACACCCCATACCCAATTTGTAGGCCTAATGCAGCGTAGTTTCCAACAACTACTAAACGAGAGCCGGAAGATCGAAGCAATGGAGAGGAAACCTGGGGAACACCTTGGAGTGTAACACACCATCTCTCTACACCCCATACCCAATTTGTAGGCCTAATGCAGCGTAGTTTCCAACAACTACTAAACGAGAGCCGGAAGATCGAAGCAATGGAGAGGAAACCTGGGGAACACCTTGGAGTGTAACACACCATCTCTCTACACCCCATACCCAATTTGTAGGCCTAATGCAGCGTAGTTTCCAACAACTACTAAACGAGAGCCGGAAGATCGAAGCAATGGAGATGAAACCTGGGGAACACCTTGGAGTGTAGCACACCATCTCTCTACACCCCATACCCAATTTGTAGGCCTAATGCAGCATAGTTTCCAACAACTACTAAACGAGAGCCGGAAGATCGAAGCTCAGGAAAGGCAACCTGGGGAACACCTTGGAGTGGAACACACCATCTCTCTACACCCCATACCCAATTTGTAGGCCCAATGCAGCGTAGTTTCCAACAACTACTAAACGAGAGCCGGAAGATCGAAGCTCAGGAAAGGCAACCTGGGGAACACCTTGGAGTGTAACAAACCCTCTCTCTACACCATGGAAGGGCTGATTCTTAGGAAGGAAGGCTGTCGGAAAGAAGCAGGGCGCGTCCGAGGGTGATTATATTCTTATTAGGTATATACTCACCCTCGGACGCGCCCTGCTTCTTTATTTGTAATGAATGTTTATTTGCAATGTGGTTTTGACTTACTCTATTTTTTTGGTAAATAATGATTTTATTATTTTCATTGTTTTGCATCTTCTTGGCAATAATATAAAGAAGACGCGACAGGACAACACTTGGTGGATGCCATATCTGTGTTTAAAATTGAAAAAACCTTTCAGTTAACTACTTGCAGGAGAAAGTTATTGTAGCTGGTGGCCATTTTTAGTACTGTACCAGATTTTTGTTGTATGTGTTTGTTTTTAATGTTAAAATGTCTGCATTTGATATCTCTCCAGTATTTTCTTTTTTATAAGCAAAATACTTATTTTTATATTTTCTGATGTTGGTTCCAGGGGTACACGGGCAGCAGTGGTGTGGTCAGTGGAGGCCTAGTGGAAGGAGTGACCGCAGACAGGCATCGAAGGCCTAAAATAATAACACATGGCTGTAGGCAATTTTAAATTGGTTACAGGGGTACACGGGCAGCAGTGGTGTGGTCAGTGGAGGCCTAGTGGAAGGAGTGACCGCAGACAGGCATCGAAGGCCTAAAATAATAACACATGGCTGTAGGCAATTTTAAATTGGTTCCAGGGGTACACGGGCAGCAGTGGTGTGGTCAGTGGAGGCCTAGTGGAAGGAGTGACCACAGACAGGCATCGAAGGCAAAAAATAATAACACATGGCTGTAGGCAATTTTAAATTGGTTACAGGGGTACACGGGCAGCAGTGGTGTGGTCAGTGGAGGCCTAGTGGAAGGAGTGACCGCAGACAGGCATCGAAGGCCTAAAATAATAACACATGGCTGTAGGCAATTTTAAATTGGTTCCAGGGGTACACGGGCAGCAGTGGTGTGGTCAGTGGAGGCCTAGTGGAAGGAGTGACCGCAGACAGGCATCGAAGGCCTAAAATAATAACACATGGCTGTAGGCAATTTTAAATTGGTTACAGGGGTACACGGGCAGCAGTGGTGTGGTCAGTGGATGCCTAGTGGAAGGAGTGACCGCAGACAGGCATCGAAGGCCTAAAATAATAACACATGGCTGTAGGCAATTTTAAATTGGTTCCAGGGGTACACGGGCAGCAGTGGTGTGGTCAGTGGAGGCCTAGTGGAAGGAGTGACCGCAGACAGGCATCGAAGGCCTAAAATAATAACACATGGCTGTAGGCAATTTTAAATTGGTTCCAGGGGTACACGGGCAGCAGTGGTGTGGTCAGTGGAGGCCTAGTGGAAGGAGTCACCGCAGACAGGCATCGAAGGCCTAAAATAATAACACATGGCTGTAGGCAATTTTAAATTGGTTCCAGGGGTACACGGGCAGCAGTGGTGTGGTCAGTGGAGGCCTAGTGGAAGGAGTGACCACAGACAGGCATCGAAGGCCTAAAATAATAACACATGGCTGTAGGCAATTTTAAATTGGTTACAGGGGTACACGGGCAGCAGTGGTGTGGTCAGTGGAGGCCTAGTGGAAGGAGTGACCGCAGACAGGCATCGAAGGCCTAAAATAATAACACATGGCTGTAGGCAATTTTAAATTGGTTCCAGGGGTACACGGGCAGCAGTGGTGTGGTCAGTGGAGGCCTAGTGGAAGGAGTGACCGCAGACAGGCATCGAAGCCCTAAAATAATAACACATGGCTGTAGGCAATTTTAAATTGGTTCCAGGGGTACACGGGCAGCAGTGGTGTGGTCAGTGGAGGCCTAGTGGAAGGAGTGACCGCAGACAGGCATCGAAGGCCTAAAATAATAACACATGGCTGTAGGCAATTTTAAATTGGTTACAGGGGTACACGGGCAGCAGTGGTGTGGTCAGTGGATGCCTAGTGGAAGGAGTGACCGCAGACAGGCATCGAAGGCCTAAAATAATAACACATGGCTGTAGGCAATTTTAAATTGGTTCCAGGGGTACACGGGCAGCAGTGGTGTGGTCAGTGGAGGCCTAGTGGAAGGAGTGACCGCAGACAGGCATCGAAGGCCTAAAATAATAACACATGGCTGTAGGCAATTTTAAATTGGTTCCAGGGGTACACGGGCAGCAGTGGTGTGGTCAGTGGAGGCCTAGTGGAAGGAGTCACCGCAGACAGGCATCGAAGGCCTAAAATAATAACACATGGCTGTAGGCAATTTTAAATTGGTTACAGGGGTACACGGGCAGCAGTGGTGTGGTCAATGGAGGCCTAGTGGAAGGAGTGACCACAGACAGGCATCGAAGGCCTAACATAACAAAAATGTCAATACAATGGTATTGTCAGTGGCAGGCATTGAAGGATGTCAGCGCATAGACTAAACATTGGTGGAGCTGTGAGATAATTTTGCAAGTGGTAGAGCACTGTTTGAGCTGGGGTGGGGGGAAACTGTCTTGTGGCCGGCGGTACAGGCCCAGGGCCCCTCATATTACAACGGTGTGTCTGACGTTGGGTGCGCACCACCACCGCCAGAGACACTTTATTGTACTAGGAGGGACCCAGTGGCAGTGCCGTCGACCAAAAGCGGGCTCACCCACCTCTTCAGACAAACTGCACTCTCACGGGTGCTGTCGCCAAGTGTCGATACCACGGCCCCGTGTGGGGAGTTTGGCCATTTAGTGAGGTGTAAACATGTCGTATGCTGGACAATCAGGTGCAGAAAATTACGAGATTGGAAAAGGCATTCAGAATAGTCCACAGGCAATTCCTTTTCATAGGAAAGCTAGGTGTCAGCCGGGCAAGGTGGGGCAAAAGATTTCGAAATCCAGTTGTGGTTCATTTTAATGAAGGTTAGATCATCTACATTTTGGGTAGCCAGACGAGTCCTTTTTTCTGTTAGTATTGAACCTGCAGCACTGAATACTCTTTCTGATAGGACACTAGCTGCCGGGCAAGCAAGCTCCTGCAATGCATATTCTGCCAATTCTGGCCAGGTGTCTAATTTTGATGCCCAGTAATCAAATGGGAATGACGGTTGAGGGAGAACATCGACAAGGGATGAAAAATAGTTTGTAACCATACTGGACAAATGTTGTCTCCTGTCACTTTGAATTGATGCTGCAGTACTTGTCCTGTCTGCGGTCATAGCAAAATCACTCCACAACCTGGTCAGAAAACCCCTCTGGCCAACGCCACTTCTGATTTCTGCCCCTCTAACTCCTCTGGTCTGCTGGCCCCTGCAGCTCGTGTGAGAACGATCACGGGCGCTGTGTGCAGGGAATGCCAGAAGCAAACGGTCAACAAGAGTTGATTGTTTGGTTGCTAATATTAGTTCCAAGTTCTCATGTGGCATTATATTTTGCAATTTGCCTTTATAGCGAGGATCAAGGAGGCAGGCCAACCAGTAATCGTCATCATTCATCATTTTAGTTATGCGTGTGTCCCTTTTGAGGATACGTAAGGCATAATCCGCCACGTGGGCCAAAGTTCCAGTTCTCAAATCTGCGGTTGTGCTTGGTTGAGGGGCAGTTTCAGGCAAATCCACGTCACTTGTGTCCCTCCAAAAACCAGAACCCGGCCTTGCCGCGCCACCAATTTCCAGTGGCCCCGGAAAAGCTTCCTCATTAAAAATATAATCATCCCCATCATCCTCCTCGTCCTCCTCCTCCTCTTCGCCCGCTACCTCGTCCTGTACACTGCCCTGGCCAGACAATGGCTGACTGTCA
The DNA here is from genome assembly GCF_032444005.1 of Ranitomeya imitator. Classification (NCBI taxonomy): domain Eukaryota; kingdom Metazoa; phylum Chordata; class Amphibia; order Anura; family Dendrobatidae; genus Ranitomeya; species Ranitomeya imitator. The sequence goes on from NC_091287.1 coordinate 169,948,440, forward strand.
TCAAGGCTTTCCTCTTCCTCAGCTGCAGACGCCTGATCCTTTATGTGCGTCAAACTTTGCATCAGCAGACGCATTAGGGGGATGCTCATGCTTATTATGGCGTTGTCTGCACTAACCAGCCGTGTGCATTCCTCAAAACACTGAAGGACTTGACACATGTCTTGAATCTTCGACCACTGCACACCTGACAACTCCATGTCTGCCATCCTACTGCCTGCCCGTGTATGTGTATCCTCCCACAAAAACATAACAGCCCGCCTCTGTTCACACAGTCTCTGAAGCATGTGCAGTGTTGAGTTCCACCTTGTTGCAACGTCTATGATTAGGCGATGCTGGGGAAGGTTCAAAGAACGCTGATAGGTCTGCATACGGCTGGAGTGTACGGGCGAACGGCGGATATGTGAGCAAAGTCCACGCACTTTGAGGAGCAGGTCGGATAACCCCGGATAACTTTTCAGGAAGCACTGCACCACCAGGTTTAAGGTGTGAGCCAGGCAAGGAATGTGTTTCAGTTGGGAAAGGGAGATGGCAGCCATGAAATTCCTTCCGTTATCACTCACTACCTTGCCTGCCTCAAGATCTACAGTGCCCAGCCACGACTGCGTTTCTTTCTGCAAGAACTCGGACAGAACTTCCGCGGTGTGTCTGTTGTCGCCCAAACACTTCATAGCCAATACAGCCTGCTGACGTTTGCCAGTAGCTGCCCCATAATGGGAGACCTGGTGTGCAACAGTGGCAGCTGTGGATGGAGTGGTTGTGCGACTGCGGTCTGTGGACGAGCTCTCGCTTCTGCAGGAGGACGAAGAGGAGGAGGAGGGGGTGCGAACGGCTACAGCCAATTGTTTCCTAGACCGTGGGCTAGGCAGAACTGTCCCAAACTTGCTGTCCCCTGTGGACCCTGCATCCACCACATTTACCCAGTGTGCCGTGATGGACACGTAACGTCCCTGGCCATGCCTACTGGTCCATGCATCTGTTGTCAGGTGCACCTTTGTGCTCACAGATTGCCTGAGTGCATGGACGATGCGCTCTTTAACATGCTGGTGGAGGGCTGGGATGGCTTTTCTGGAAAAAAAGTGTCGACTGGGTAGCTCGTAGCGTGGTACAGCGTAGTCCATCAGGGCTTTGAAAGCTTCGCTTTCAACTAACCGGTAGGGCATCATCTCTAACGAGATTAGTCTAGCTATGTGTGCGTTCAAACCCTGTGTACGCGGATGCGAGGCTAAGTACTTCCTTTTTCTAACCATAGTCTCATGTAGGGTGAGCTGGACTGGAGAGCTGGAGATCGTGGAACTAGCGGGGTGCCGGTGGACATGGCAGACTGAGAGACGGTGGGAGATGGTATTGTTGCCACCGGTGCCCTAGATGCAGTGTTGCCTACTACGAAACTGGTGATTCCCTGACCCTGACGGCTTTGGCCTGGCAAAGAAACCTGCACAGATACTGCAGGTGGTGCGGAAAATGGTGGCCCTACACTGCCGGAAGGGATGTTGCGTTGCTAACTAGCTTCATTGGTCGAGGGTGCTACAACCTTAAGGGACGTTTGGTAGTTAGTCCAGGCTTGCAAATGCATGGTGGTTAAATGTCTATGCATGCAACTTGTATTGAGACTTTTCAGATTCTGTCCTCTGCTTAAGGTAGTTGAACATTTTTGACAGATGACTTTGCGCTGATCAATTGGATGTTGTTTAAAAAAATGCCAGACTGCACTCTTTCTAGCATCGGATACCTTTTCAGGCATTGCAGACTGAGCTTTAACCGGATGGCCACGCTGTCCTCCAACAGGTTTTAGCTTTGCCACGCGTTTTGGGCAAGATACGGGCCCGGCAGATGGAACCTGTTGCGATGTTGATGCCTGCTGCGGCCCCTCCTCCTCCGCTTCAGAACTGCTGCCGCCTGCACCCTGTTCCCCCAATGGCTGCCAATCGGGGTCAAGAACTGGGTCATCTATTACCTCTTCTTGTAGCTCGTGTGCAACTTCGTCTGTGTCACCGTGTCGGTCGGTGGTATAGCGTTCGTGATGGGGCAACATAGTCTCATCAGGGTTTGATTCTTGATCAGCACCCTGCGAGGGCAATGTTGTGGTCTGAGTCAAAGGACCAGCATAGTAGTCTGGCTGTGGCTGTGCATCAGTGCACTCCATGTCAGATTCAACTTGTAATGGGCATGGACTGTTAACTGCTTCACTTTCTAAGCCAGGGAAGGTATGTGTAAAGAGCTCCATGGAGTAACCCGTTGTGTCGCCTGCTGCATTCTTCTCTGTTGTTGTTTTTGCTGAAGAGGACAAGGAAGCGACTTGTCCCTGACCGTGAACATCCACTAACGACGCGCTGCTTTGACATTTACCAGTTTCACGAGAGGAGGCAAAAGAGCTAGAGGCTGAGTCAGCAAGATAAGCCAAAACTTGCTCTTGCTGCTCCGGCTTTAAAAGCGGTTTTCCTACTCCCAGAAAAGGGAGCGTTCTAGGCCTTGTGTAGCCAGACGACGAACCTGGCTCCACAGCTCCAGACTTAGGTGCAATATTTTTTTTCCCACGACCAGCTGATGCTCCACCACTACCACTACCCTCATTACCAGCTGACAATGAACGCCCCCGGCCACGACCTCTTCCACCATACTTCCTCATTGTTTTAAAAACGTAAACAAACTAACGGTATTTGTTGCTGTCACACAAATTACACGGTGAGCTATAACTTCAGTATGATTTAGCTACCCCTTTACAGGTGAGTGAGACCACAACAAAAATCAGGCACAATGTTACACACTCTGTTGTTGGTGGCAACAAATGAGAGAGATGCCACACACGCAGGACTGTCACTGAAGCACAAATGTAAATATTAATCTCCCACTGATTTGATTTTTTTTTTTTTTTTCAGGGAGACTTTAGGAAAAAAAAAAATAGAATAAAATGATTTTTTCAGGAAGAATTTAGAAACCAAATAAAATAAAATGATGTTTTCAGGGAGAATTTAGAAAACAAATAAAACAAAAAAAGGCTTTCTATGGCCCACTGAGTGAGAGATGACGCACACAGGAGTCAGGAGTGGCACACAAGCCCAGAAGCCAATATTTATCTCCCACTGATTGATGTAGTGATTTTTTCAGGTAGATTTTGGAACCCAAATCAAGCTAAAAAAATAATAGGCTTTCTATGGCCCACAATTGGAGAGAGAGAGAGAGATGGCACACCCAGGAGTCAAGACTGGCACACAAGCAGAAAGGGCAATATTAATCTCCCACTGATTTGTTTTTTTTTTGTTTTTTTTCAGGGAGACTTTAGGAAAAAAAAAATAGAATAAAATGATTTTTTCAGGAAGAATTTAGAAACCAAATAAAATAAAATGATTTTTTCAGGGAGAATTTAGAAAACAAATACAACAAAAAAAGGCTTTCTATGGCCCACTGAGTGAGAGATGACGCACACAGGAGTCAGGAGTGGCACACAAGCCCAGAGGCCAATATTTATCTCCCACTGATTGATGTAGTGATTTTTTCAGGTAGATTTTGGAACCCAAATCAAGCTAAAAAAATAATAGGCTTTCTATGGCCCACAATTGGAGAGAGAGAGAGAGATGGCACACCCAGGAGTCAAGACTGGCACACAAGCAGAAAGGGCAATATTAATCTCCCACTGATTTGTTTTTTTTTTTTTTTTTCAGGGAGACTTTAGGAAAAAAAAAATAGAATAAAATGATTTTTTCAGGAAGAATTTAGAAACCAAATAAAATAAAATGTTTTTTTCAGGGAGAATTTAGAAAACAAATAAAACAAAAAAAGGCTTTCTATGGCCCACTGAGTGAGAGATGACGCACACATGAGTCAGGAGTGGCACACAAGCCCAGAGGCCAATATTTATCTCCCACTGATTGATGTAGTGATTTTTTCAGGTAGATTTGGGAACCCAAATCAAGCTAAAAAAAATAATAGGCTTTCTATGGCCCACAATTGGAGAGAGAGAGAGAGATGGCACACCCAGGAGTCAAGACTGGCACACAAGCAGAAAGGGCAATATTAATCTCCCACTGATTTTTTTTTTTTTTTTTTCAGGGAGACATTAGGAAAAAAAAAATAGAATAAAATGATTTTTTCAGGAAGAATTTAGAAACCAAATAAAATAAAATGATTTTTTCAGGGAGAATTTAGAAAACAAATAAAACAGAAAAAGGCTTTCTATGGCCCACTGAGTGAGAGATGACGCACACAGGAGTCAGGAGTGGCACACAAGCCCAGAGGCCAATATTTATCTCCCACTGATTGATGTAGTGATTTTTTCAGGTAGATTTTGGAACCCAAATCAAGCTAAAAAAATAATAGGCTTTCTATGGCCCACAATTGGAGAGAGAGAGAGAGAGATGGCACACCCAGGAGTCAAGACTGGCACACAAGCAGAAAGGGCAATATTAATCTCCCACTGATTTGTTTTTTTTGTTTTTTTTTCAGGGAGACTTTAGGAAAAAAAAAATAGAATAAAATGATTTTTTCAGGAAGAATTTAGAAACCAAATAAAATAAAATGATTTTTTCAGGGAGAATTTAGAAAACAAATAAAACAAAAAAAGGCTTTCTATGGCCCACAGAGTGAGAGATGACGCACACAGGAGTCAGGAGTGGCACACAAGCCCAGAGGCCAATATTTATCTCCCACTGATTGATGTAGTGATTTTTTCAGGTAGATTTTGGAACCCAAATCAAGCTAAAAAAAATAATAGGCTTTCTATGGCCCACAATTGGAGAGAGAGAGAGAGATGGCACACCCAGGAGTCAAGACTGGCACACAAGCAGAAAGGGCAATATTAATCTCCCACTGATTTTTTTTTTTTTCAGGGAGACTTTAGGAAAAAAAAAATAGAATAAAATGATTTTTTCAGGAAGAATTTAGAAACCAAATAAAATAAAATGATTTTTTCAGGGAGAATTTAGAAAACAAATAAAACAAAAAAAGGCTTTCTATGGCCCACTGGGTGAGAGATGACGCACACAGGAGTCAGGAGTGGCACACAAGCCCAGAGGCCAATATTTATCTCCCACTGATTGATGTAGTGATTTTTTCAGGTAGATTTTGGAACCCAAATCAAGCTAAAAAAATAATAGGCTTTCTATGGCCCACAATTGGAGAGAGAGAGAGAGAGATGGCACACCCAGGAGTCAAGACTGGCACACAAGCAGAAAGGGCAATATTAATCTCCCACTGATTTGTTTTTTTTTTTTTTTTTTCAGGGAGACTTTAGGAAAAAAAAAATAGAATAAAATGATTTTTTCAGGAAGAATTTAGAAACCAAATAAAATAAAATGATTTTTTCAGGGAGAATTTAGAAAACAATTAAAACAAAAAAAGGCTTTCTATGGCCCACTGAGTGAGAGATGACGCACACAGGAGTCAGGAGTGGCACCCAAGCCCAGAGGCCAATATTTATCTCCCACTTTTTTTTTTTTGTTCCAGGAAAATTTATAAACCCAATAAAAAAAATAATAAATAGGCTTTCTATGGCCCACTATCTGAGAGACAGAGAGAGATGGCACGCTTAGGACTGGCACACAAGCCCAAAGGCCAATATTAATCTCCCTTTTTTTTTTAAGGGAGAATTTATAAAACCAAAAAAAAATAAATAAATAGGCTTTCTATGGCCCACTATTTGTGAGAGAGATGGCACGCTCAGGACTGGCACACAAGCCCAGTGGCCAATATTAATCTCCCACTTTTTTTTTTTTTCCAGGGAAAATTTATAAACCCAATAAAAAAAAAAAAAAAAAAATAGGCTTTCTATGGCCCACTATCTGAGAGAGAGAGATGGCACGCTTAGGACTGGCACACAAGCCCAAAGGCCAATATTAATCTCCCACTGATTGATTTATTGATTTTTTCAGGTAGAATTTAGAACCCAAATAAAGCAAAAAAAAAAAAAAAATGGGCTTTCTATGGCCCACTGAGTGAGTGATGATGCACACAGGAGTCAGGAGTGGCACACAAGCCCTGAGGCCAATATTTTTCTCCCACTGATTGATGTAGTGATTTTTTCAGGTAGATTTTAGAACCAAAATCAAGCAAAAAAATAAATAGGCTTTCTATGCCCACTGAGTGAGTGATGATGCACACAGGAGTCAAGAGTGGCACACAAGCCCTGAGGCCAATATTTTTCTCCCACTGATTGATGTAGTGATTTTTTCAGGTAGATTTTATAACCCAAATCAAGCAAAAAAATAAATAGGCTTTCTATGGCCCACTGAGTGAGAGATGACACAGACAGGGATGGCACTCTAGCAGAAATGTCAATCTTAATCTCCCACAAAAAAAAAAAAAACAGGGAGTGTCCTTCAATTACTATCTTCCTGCAGTAATCTCAGCCAGGTATGGCAGGCAGCAATAAGGAGTGGACTGATGCACAAATTAAATAAAAAGTGTGTACAAACCAAAAAGATAGCTCTGCAGAAAGGAAGGAACAAGAGGATTTGTGCTTTGAAAAAAGCAGTTGGTTTGCACAGCGGCGTACACACAGCAATGCAGCTATCAGGGAGCCTTCTAGGGCAGCCCAATGAGCTACAGCGCTGAGGGGGAAAAAAAAAAAATGTAGCTTCCACTGTCCCTGCACACCGAAGGTGGTGTTGGGCAGTGGAAATCGCTACAGCACAAGCGGTTTGGTGGTTAATGGACCCTGCCTAACGCTATCCCTGCTTCTGACGAAGCGGCAGCAACTTCTCCCTAAGCTCAGATCAGCAGCAGTAACATGGCGGTCGGCGGGAACTCCCCTTTATAGCCCCTGTGACGCCGCAGACAGCAAGCCAATCACTGCAATGCCCTTCTCTAAGATGGTGGGGACCAGGACCTATGTCATCACGCTGCCCACACTCTGCGTTTACCTTCATTGGCTGAGAAATGGCGCTTTTCGCATCATTGAAACGCGACTTTGGCGCGAAAGTCTCGTACCGCATGGCCGACCCCGCACAGGGGTCGGATCGGGTTTCATGAAACCCGACTTTGCCAAAAGTCGGCGACTTTTGAAAATGAACGACCCGTTTCGCTCAACCCTACTTAAGAGTATTTAATTAATATCACGAAGAGCCAGTTGCTCAGCAATTTCAGGAGTATACTGCCTGGTGTGATCATCCATAAATTCGGTTTTATATTTTTGCAATAATGCCAACGGTTTAGCTGGTTCCCCATATACACAAATTATAGCAAATAATTTGCGAAGTTGGTAGGGTATTTGGAAAGTGATTGCATCCGTAATACCGTCTTCCCATTGGGAATCGTATTCCAAAAGATGAAGATCAATGCACGCATTTTTATACGTGTCATGTGCGACTCCATTGACAGTCCTTAAGTCAGCATAAGACTTTGCTCCTCTTACGTGAAGTAAAAGGAGTCTTAGGTAATACAGCTCACCATCTGTTAAAGAGACTGTAAACATTTGAGCAATTGTTTTCCCAAATTGAGCCCGTCGTTTTTTCCATCCTTCTGGTACAGCTTTTCTATCCCAGACATAGTGTTCAGGGATTTCACTGTACAAATACTGACGGGTGGAAGCTGTTGTGAATTCTGTGATCAAGCTCCCTCCTGTGGTCACGAGTGGTACTGCGGCTTCTGAGTTTCCTTCCTCAGGTGATGAGGTTAAGTCGTTAGGTGCTGCTCTATTTAACTCCACCTAGTGCTTTGATCCTGGCCTCCAGTCAATGTTCTAGTATTGGTCTCGCTTCCTCCTGGATCGTTCCTGTGGCCTGTCTGCTCAGCATAAGCTAAGTTCTGCTTGTGTTACTTTTTGCTATATTTTCTGTCCAGCTTGCTTTTTTGGTTTTACTTGCTTGCTGGAAGCTCTGAGACGCAGAGGGAGCACTTCCGTACCGTTAGTCGGTGCGGAGAGTCTTTTTGCCCCTCTGTGTTGTTGTTTGTAGGTTTTTGTGTTGACCGCAAAGCTATCTTTCCTATCCTCGGTCTATTCAATAAGTCGGGCCTCACTTTGCTAAATCTATTTCATCTCTGTGTTTGTATTTTCATCTTACTCACAGTCATTATATGTGGGGGGCTGCCTTTTCCTTTGGGGAATTTCTCTGAGGCAAGGTAGGCTTATTTTTCTATCTTCAGGTCTAGCTAGTTTCTCAGGCTGTGCCGAGTTGCATAGGGAGCGTTAGGCGCAATCCACGGCTACCTCTAGTGCGGTTTGATAGGTTTAGGGATTGCGGTCAGCAGAGTTCCCACGTCTCAGCGCTCGTCCTATGCTTTGTGGTTTTTGTCAGGTCACTTGTGTGCTCTGAACTTCAAGGTCCATTGTGGTTCTGAATTACCTATTCATAACAGTACTGGAGGCCCAAAGTACTATGCTTCTCAATAGAGGGAAAAAAGAAGTTCTGAGACCATTTTTTTTTCTTTGCACTGTGTTTTGCCTTTTTTTTCCCCTAGACATTTGGGTGGTTCAGGACACAGGTGTGGTGATGGACATTAAAGGTCTGTCTTCATGTGTGGATCTTCTCACTGCAAGAGTACAAAATATCCAAGACTTTGTGGCTCAGAATTCTATGTTAGAACCAAGAATTCCTATTCCTGATTTGTTTTCTGGAGATAGAGCTAAATTTCTGAGTTTCAAAAATAATTGCAAACTGTTTCTGGCGTTGAAACCTCGCTCCTCTGGTGACCCAGTGCAACAAGTTAAGATCATTATTTCTTTATTACGTGGCGACCCTCAAGACTGGGCATTTTCCCTTGCGCCAGGAGTTCCTGCATTATGTAATATTGATGCGTTTTTTCTGGCGCTCGGATTACTGTACGATGAACCTAATTCAGTGGATCAGGCAGAGAAAAATTTGCTGGCTCTGTGTCAGGGTCAGGATGAGATAGAGATTTATTGTCAGAAGTTTAGAAAGTGGTCTGTGCTCACTCAATGGAATGAATGTGCTTTGGCAGCAATCTTCAGAAAGGGTCTCTCTGAAGCCCTTAAGGATGTCATGGTGGGATTTCCTATGCCTGCTGGTCTGAATGAGTCTATGTCTTTGGCCATTCAGATCGGTCGACGCTTGCGTGAGCGTAAATCTGTGCACCATTTGGCGGTATTATCTGAGCATAAACCTGAGCCTATGCAGTGCGATAGGACTTTGACGAGAGCTGAAAGGCAAGAACACAGACGTCAGAATGGGCTGTGTTTCTACTGTGGTGATTCCACTCATGCTATCTCCGATTGTCCTAAGCGCACTAAGCGGTTCGCTAAGTCTGCCACCATTGGTACGGTACAGTCGAAATTTCTTTTGTCCGTTACTTTGATCTGCTCTTTCTCTTCATATTCTGTCATGGCATTTGTGGATTCAGGCGCTGCCCTGTATTTGATGGACTTGGAGTTTGCTAGGCACTGTGGGTTTGTCTTGGAGCCCTTGCAGTGTCTTATTCCATTGAGAGGAATTGATGCTACGCCTTTGGCCAAGAATAAGCCTCAGTATTGGACCCAGCTGACCATGTGCATGGCTCCTGCGCACCAGGAAGATATTCGCTTTCTGGTGTTGCAAAATCTGCATGATGTGGTCGTGTTGGGGTTGCCATGGCTACAAGTCCATAACCCAGTATTAGATTGGAAATCAATGTCTGTGTCCAGCTGGGGTTGTCAGGGGGTACATGGTAATGTTCCATTTCTGTCTATCTCATCATCCACCCCTTCTGAGATCCCAGAATTCTTGTCTGATTACCGGGATGTATTCGATGAGCCCAAGTCCAATGCCCTACCTCCGCATAGGGATTGTGATTGTGCTATCGAGTTGATTCCTGGTAGTAAGTTTCTTAAGGGTCGACTGTTTAATTTATCTATACCTGAGCACGCCGCTATGCGGAGTTACGTAAAATAATCCTTGGAGAAGGGTCATATTCGGCCGTCGTCATCGCCATTGGGAGCAGGGTTCTTTTTTGTGGCCAAGAAGGATGGTTCGCTGAGACCTTGTATTGATTACCGCCTTCTAAATAAAATCACGGTCAAATTTCAGTACCCCTTGCCGCTGTTATCTGATTTGTTTGCTCGGATTAAGGGGGCTAGTTGGTTCACCAAGATAGATCTTCGTGGTGCATATAATCTTGTGCGTATTAAACGGGGCGATGAATGGAAAACTGCATTTAATACGCCCGAGGGCCATTTTGAGTACCTAGTTATGCCATTTGGACTTGCCAATGCTCCATCAGTATTTCAGTCCTTTATGCATGACATCTTCCGAGAGTACCTGGATAAATTCCTGATTGTATACTTGGATGATATTTTGGTCTTCTCGGATGATTGGGAGTCTCATGTGAAGCAGGTCAGAATGGTGTTCCAGGTCCTGCGTGCTAATTCTTTGTTTGTGAAGGGATCAAAGTGTCTCTTTGGTGTTCAGAAGGTTTCATTTTTGGGGTTCATTTTTTCCCCTTCTACCATCGAGATGGACCCTGTTAAGGTCCAGGCCATTTATGATTGGACTCAGCCGATATCTCTGAAGAGTCTGCAAAAGTTCCTTGGCTTTGCTAATTTTTATCGTCGCTTCATCTGTAATTTTTCTAGTATTGCTAAACCATTGACCGATTTGACCAAGAAGGGTGCTGATGTGGTCAATTGGTCTTCTGCTGCTGTGGAAGCTTTTCAAGAGTTAAAGCGTCATTTTTCTTCTGCCCCTGTGTTGTGTCAACCAGATGTTTCGCTTCCGTTCCAGGTTGAGGTTGATGCTTCTGAAATTGGAGCGGGGGCTGTTTTGTCGTAAAGAGGTGCCGATTGCTCGGTGATGAAGCCATGTGCCTTCTTTTCCAGGAAGTTTTCGCCTGCTGAGCGAAATTATGATGTTGGCAATCAAGAGTTGCTGGCCATGAAGTGGGCATTCGAGGAGTGGCGTCATTGGCTTGAAGGAGCTAAGCATCGCGTGGTGGTCTTGACTGATCACAAGAACTTGACTTATCTCGAGTCTGCCAAACGGTTGAATCCTAGACAGGCTCGTTGGTCGCTGTTTTTCTCCCGTTTTGACTTTGTGGTTTCGTACCTTCCGGGCTCTAAAAATGTGAAGGCGGATACCCTGTCTAGGAGTTTTGTGCCCGACTCTCCGGGTTTGCCTGAGCCGGCGGGTATTCTCAAAGAGGGAGTAATTGTGTCTGCCATCTCCCCTGATTTGCGGCGGGTGCTGCAAAAATTTCAGGCTAATAAACCTGATCGTTGCCCAGCAGAGAAACTGTTTGTCCCTGATAGGTGGACGAATAAAGTTATCTCTGAGGTTCATTGTTCGGTGTTGGCTGGTCATCCTGGAATCTTTGGTACCAGAGATTTGGTGGCTAGATCCTTTTGGTGGCCGTCTCTGTCGCGGGATGTGCGTTCTTTTGTGCAGTCCTGTGGGATTTGTGCTCGGGCTAAGCCCTGCTGTTCTCGTGCCAGTGGGTTGCTTTTGCCCTTGCCGGTCCCGAAGAGGCCTTGGACACATATCTCTATGGATTTTATTTCGGATCTCCCCGTCTCTCAAAAAATGTCGGTCATTTGGGTAGTTTGTGATCGCTTCTCTAAGATGATCCATTTGGTACCTTTGTCTAAATTACCTTCCTCCTCTGATTTGGTGCCATTGTTCTTCCAGCATGTGGTTCGTTTACATGGCATTCCAGAGAACATCGTTTCTGACAGAGGTTCCCAGTTTGTTTCGAGGTTTTGGCGAGCCTTTTGTGCTAGGATGGGCATTGAGTTGTCTTTTTCCTCGGCTTTCCATCCTCAGACAAATGGCCAGACTGAACGAACCAATCAGACCTTGGAAACATATCTGAAATGTTTTGTTTCTGCTGATCAGGATGATTGGGTGTCCTATTTGCCGTTGGCTGAGTTCGCTCTTAATAATCGGGCCAGCTCGGCTACCTTGGTTTCACCGTTTTTCTGCAATTCTGGGTTCCATCCTCGTTTCTCTTCAGGGCAGTTTGAGTATTCGGACTGTCCTGGTGTGGATACTGTGGTGGACAGATTGCAGCGGATTTGGACTCATGTAGTGGACAATTTGACCTTGTCCCAGGAGAAGGCTCAACGTTTCGCTAATCGCAGACGCTGTGTGGGTCCCCGACTTCGTGTTGGGGATTTGGTTTGGTTGTCATCTCGTTATATTCCTATGAAGGTTTCCTCTCCTAAGTTTAAGCCTCGTTTCATTCGTCCGTATAGGATTTCTGAGGTTCTTAATCCTGTGTCTTTTCGTTTGACCCTTCCAGATTCTTTTTCCATCCGTAACGTATTTCATAGGTCATTGTTGCGGAGATACGTGGCGCCTGTGGTTCCATCTGTTGATCCTCCTGCCCCGGTTTTGGTGGAGGGGGAGTTGGAGTATATAGTTGTGAAGATTTTGGATTCTCGTGTTTCGAGACGGAAACTCCAGTATCTGGTTAAGTGGAAGGGTTATGGTCAGGAAGATAATTCCTGGGTCTTTGCCTCTGATGTCCATGCTGCCGTTCTTCTTCGTGCCTTCCATATGGCTCATCCTGGTCGGTCTGGGGGCTCTGGTGAGGGTTCGGTGACCCCTCCTCAAGGGGGGGTACTGTTGTAAATTCTGTGATCAAGCTCCCTCCTGTGGTCACGAGTGGTACTGCGGCTTCTGAGTTTCCTTCCTCAGGTGATGAGGTTAAGTCGTTAGGTGCTGCTCTATTTAACTCCACCTAGTGCTTTGATCCTGGCCTCCAGTCAATGTTCTAGTATTGGTCTTGCTTCCTCCTGGATCGTTCCTGTGGCCTGTCTGCTCAGCATAAGCTAAGTTCTGCTTGTGTTACTTTTTGCTATATTTTCTGTCCAGCTTGCTTTTTTGGTTTTACTTGCTTGCTGGAAGCTCTGAGACGCAGAGGGAGCACCTCCGTACCGTTAGTCGGTGCGGAGGGTCTTTTTGCCCCTCTGCGTGGTTGTTTGTAGGTTTTTGTGTTGACCGCAAAGCTATCTTTCCTATCCTCGGTCTATTCAGTAAGTCGGGCCTCACTTTGCTAAATCTATTTCATCTCTGTGTTTGTATTTTCATCTTACTCACAGTCATTATATGTGGGGGGCTGCCTTTTCCTTTGGGGAATTTCTCTGAGGCAAGGTAGGCTTATTTTTCTATCTTCAGGTCTAGCTAGTTTCTCAGGCTGTGCCGAGTTGCATAGGGAGCGTTAGGCGCAATCCACGGCTACCTCTAGTGTGGTTTGATAGGTTTAGGGATTGCGGTCAGCAGAGTTCCCACGTCTCAGAGCTCGTCCTATGTTTTGTGGTTTTTGTCAGGTCACTTGTGTGCTCTGAACTTCAATGTCCATTGTGGTTCTGAAATACCTATTCATAACAGGAAGCGTCAACTCTCTTTAGCTCAAAATAGGCCTGCAGAGTAGAGGCTTTTGAGTCCGAAATAACCATATCCACATTATCATCTTTAAAAAACACTTGCTGCATGTTTTCAAGGTGAACAGCAAGCCTTTTAATAGTATGTGAAGCATCATGCATTTATTTTTTTCTGATTCTCCACAGGCCCTCCGGGGCGCTTATATACGGAGAATCTAGGTACATGGCTAGTTCATTCCAGTTTAATGTATCAAACTTGATATTGTCACAGTCATGTCCTTTGTATACATATTTGAAAAGATATTTAAAGGGAACCTGTCACCCCGAAAATCGCGGGTGAGGTAAGCCCACCGGCATCAGGGGCTTATCTACAGCATTCTGTAATGCTGTAGATAAGCCCCCGATGTTACCAGAAAGAGGAGAAAAAGACGTTAGATTATACTCACCCAGGGGTGGTCCCGCTGCTGGTCCGGTCAGATGGGTGTCTCTGGTCCGCTGCGGCGCCTCCCATCTTCTTTCCATGATGTCCTCTTCTGATCTTCAGCCACGGCTCCGGCGCAGGCGTACTTTGTCTGCCCTGTTGAGGGCACAACAAAGTACTGCAGTGCGCAGGCGCCGGAAAGGTCAGAGAGGCCCGGTGCCTGCGCACTGCAGTACTTTGCTCTGCCCTCAACAGGGCAGACAAAGTACACCTGCACCAGAGCCGTGGCTGAAGATCAGAAGAGGATGTCATGGAAAGAAGATGGGAGGCGCCGCAGCGGACCAGATCCACCCATCTGACCTGACTAGCAGCGGGACCGCCCCTGGGTGAGTATAATCTAACATCTTTTTCTCCTCTTTCAGGTAACATCGGGGGCTTATCAACAGCATTACGGAATGCTGTAGATAAGCCCCTGATGCCGGTGGGCTTACCTCACCCGCGATTTTCGGGGTGACAGGTTCCCTTTAACACTTTTTATTGAAACACATATCTCAACATTGATATGGCAATTGTACTTGAGTAATAAATAGGGGTTGTATGGAACTACCCATCTATTGTCGATTTCTCGCGTTCCTCGTCTGGTTTTCCCAGTATTGCGTCGATGGTACTGTGGGTAACCATCAACATTAGGATTTGTCTCTGTATTAAATTCATTTTGGAATTTTTTTGAACATTGACCATCTGTCATGCATATAGCACCAGGTTGATCTTGTGCCTCGGTTTATCCTCTTCTCTTAGGATTAAGAGCATGTGAGCGTGTGGTAGTCCACTCTTTTGAAATTCTATAACATGCACTTAGGCAACTACATGGCCAAAAATGTGTTTTTTCAAAATCTCGTTAAGCACGGCTTGGAGTTTGATTTTAAATACTAGTCCAACCAAATCTGGTCTGAACTCTGGTCTTTGCCATGGTTCTAAGTTCAGTAATTTCTTTCCACTTTGAGTTACAGGTCATCGTAACAAAAAGATTTGGCTTTCCAAATTTTCAGACAATTGTCATGGCATGTTGGTAATTTTGCTGCATAGCTCTTGGCCTTCCAATGAAAGTGGACGGTAAAATTACTGGTGTCCCAGCTTTTAGCCTTTGGTGTAACGCAGCATTATGGATGTGATCCATAATGCCGGCATAACTGTCAACGCGTAATGCCTTTTCATTTTGTTTTATATATTCGAAAATGTCGGATTCAATTTTGATGTAGCTGTCAACGATAAATTGTTGCATCAACTTCCCAGCATTTAAAAGGGGATTGCACCCGTGACAAATGGCAAGCCTGTATGGATAGTACTGCAACAGGATGATTTTTTCTTGTCGATCTTGATCCACTGGTATGGATGGTAGATGAATGTCACCAATTCCTTGATGTTGCACACTTAGGGCAAATGGAGTTGTCAAATTTATTGTCCATCCACTGTCCCCATATGGGAATAGAAGTGGATATGTCATTGCATCACACTTTCTGTGAAAAAAGCTGATTTGAACAGTTTGGTTTTCACTTTTGAGGTGAACTCCGATGTCCCTATTAAATGAGGGTACACCCATCGCATTTTGATAAATTATAGCTACTTCATTGCACCTTGGTGCATTGTAGCGCCTCTGGTCATCATTGTAGTCATTTATTATTGACATTGTTGTTTCGAGTGGATCGCAATTTTCTAATTCAGCAATCCTCTCTTCTTCTATTTCAAATTCCCTCATCATTGTGAAGGCTCTTGCGAGTGGGTTAATTGCTTTCATTTTCTCTCTAAGAGATGATAGCAGTGTTGGGAGGCACTTTTTATTTGCTTGACTTCTTGTACTTAATGCTTCTTTACTGTCCAAGATATAAATCTGGGCAAACTTGGGAGTACTACCCACAGCGGGATGCAATGGGACAGTTCTGTGGTAAATTTGTCCATGAATTCAAAAACAGTATGGACCATGCCCAGGAGGTGGCTTCCATTGATGCCAAAGCAAACAAGCTATTGGATGCACCCTCTCTTGCAGCAGGAAGGGAATGATTTGTCCTGCGCCATTTCGTCTTTGAAATTTTTAGATTGGCAGAACTGACATCGAAATGTCAGTTTGCCAGCATAGTGCTCTTCAATACGTGTCTCATCAATTTGTTTGTGAAGTCCTCTAACGACAAATGTGACTTGCTGTCGTCAAGTGGCTCTTGCATTTTGGACACGTATTATATCTTGTTTTTTTGTTTTAGTGAAATATGTGTATCACTTTGTGCATTGCGTGTTGCTCGTTGTCGTGCAGCATTAGATGCTCTATGTGATTCAGTTACTTCATTTGTTTCTCTTGCACTGGCCGCCCACTGTCGGGGTGCATCAACAGTTCTCCATCAATTTAGTTTGTCTTGTGTTTCATTAAGACGCAGGTTATGCATCCGTATGCGATTCGCTTCCCTACGTGCAGCAGCGCGCTCAATTTGATCCATCTTTGCAATGTTGCCTCACACTGTTGCCTCCCAGGCTAACGTTCAAAAAAGGCTTATGCCTTAACTCGCCACCAGGGAGAGGTCCTCTCCTTAGGTATCCATGGTTATGCCCCCGCCGTTAGGTGCTAGTGATAGTAACTATGGATACATAAGTTACTGTTCAGCTGTGGATGACTCATTGCGCACAGACACACGGTTGAGCAATGGATGACTCATTGTGCACAGACACACGGACTTGTCCAAATTAAGTATATAGATATGAACAATAAGTGCAAAGACAATAAAAATTGAAGATGTTTAAAAAAGTTTAAAATCAAATATCCGGATAAGGGAGGTTAACCCCTTAACGTCCAATGACGGATCTATCCATCATTGGACGCGTCCCCCTGTTTGGTGCGGGATCCGGAGATGAGCCAGCACTTTTTCAGGCACATGACAGCTGACCTGATCAGCTGTCATGTGTCCCTAACAGCCACAGGAGGAATCGCGATCCTCTCGCTGCTGTTAACCCGTTAAATGCGGTTTCAAACTCTGACAGAGGCATTTAACAGGTGTTTCCGGTAAGTGCACCGGAAATCCGCCCTTTGGTGACCCCCATCACGTGATCGCGGGTTACCGATAGATTGGCATGACAACCAGAGGTCTCCTGCAGACCTCTATGGTTGTCACTGCCAGATTGCTATGAGTGCCGCCCGGTGGTCGGAGTTCATAGCAAGTGAGTAATTCTGCTACTTACAAGTGATCTGATCATCGCCTGTATATAGCAGAGCCAATAGGGTTATGGCATCTTCTAGTCTCCCATGGAGACTATTTAAGCATGCCATAAGTAAAAAAAAAAAGAGTTTTTAAATATATAAAAAAACAAAAAAAGGTCAAATCACTCCTCTTTCGCCCCTTTCAAAATAAAACAATAAAAAAAATCAAATATACACATATTTGGTATTGCCGTTTACAGAATCGGCCAATCTATCAATATATAAAAAGAATTTATCCAATCGGTAAATGGCTTATGGATAAAAAATCGAAATGCCAGAATTACTTTATTGGTCACTGCAACATTGCAATAAAATGCAATAACAAGCGATCAAAAAATTGGATCTGCCTCAAAATGGTATCGTTAAAAATGTCAGAGCAGCACGCAAAAAAAAAGCCCTCACCGGAAAATGTCAACTTTTTTTTACAAACTTTGGATTTTGTTTTCACCACTTAAATAAAAAAGAAGCTGTACATGTTTGGTGTCTATGAACTCGTATTGACCTGGACAATCATATTGGCAGGTCAATTTTAGCATTTAGTGAACATGGTAAAAAACAAACAAAAAACAAATGGGTAATTGCACTTTTTTGCAATTTTTCTGCATTTGGAATTTTTTTTCCCATTTTCCAGTACACGATATGGTAAAATCAATGGTGCCATTCAAAACTACAACTCACCCCATAAAAACAAGCCCTCACATGGCTATATTGACAGAAAAATAAAAAGTTATGGCCGTGGTAAGAAAGGGAGTAAAAAATGGAAACGCCAAAATGAAAATACCCAAGGTCCTTAAGGGACTAAGGTGGGTAATGGGAATGGGAACTAAATATAAGGATCAATAGATACACTCAAGTAAGGGAACGTTTGGATATTTTTGTAAGAAAGAGGATAAGCTAAGGGACTCTTTGAGGCCCTTGGGGACCATGGTATCTAACGTGTCAATTCACTTAATTTCCCACTGGGCTAGAAGTTTTTTGTTGTTACCCCCTCTGACAAGATGTGAATATTATTGATACTCCTTACCATGAGTGGTTTGGCATCACAGTTATGGCATGCCCTAAAATGACGAGGGATAGTTTTCAGGTCTGAGGGGTCAGCCACTGTCTTGGCCGTGCAAATGTCCTATACATATTGATCAGGATTGGCCTTATATTATACAGTTACTCATAAGAGGCATGCTCTCTTAACTATCCAATTAAATCTGAAATATATAGTGAGCACTATAATTGAGGGATTACCTTTGAGTTTACGTTTTCCCATAGGGTGCCAACCTCCGCTGTCAGGTAGGGAAATGTAATATCAGGTATCTGTTTCCTTAGACTTTTTCCTTGCTTAATCTAAATCCTGAACTGATACATGATTATTGTGTACATTTGTCTGATCCACTCACCGATGTGTTTTATACACTTAAGCTTTTTTAGATGATTAAATAAAAACTAATTTTAGCTCTTTTTTTTTTGTTTTTGGTCTTTACATATAGCTGAGCATTGCCTGTACAACTTATTCCCATTCCTGAACTGAACTCTATTAACGTGGAGATAATTATTAGACATAAGCCAATAGATTCAATATAAATAAAGTTTGCTTCTAATTTCACCAAAAATTCTGATTCGCTAGAACCTGATTATTTTGTTATTTGATTTATTTGCTTTATTTGTTTTGATTATTTTTAGGGCCGGGAAGAGGTTAATTTTTTTAAAAAAAAACTCTGTATATTTACCTTGCCACGCATGCATCCCTGCCATTTCCTCCACTGACTTGCTTACTTCCCCTGGCTCAGGTCTTCTCTTTCTTCTTCAGTCTTCTTTACTCCTCCATGCCTCTGACACTGACTAGGACTCAAATAACGTCATGTTGTTGTATGGCATCACATAATAAATGGCTTTTACTAGCAATTAGATTTGTGTCAACTAAATCTGACGGAAATCTAATTTCCTGGCCAATTCAAGCGTATTTATCAAATCAAATCACATTCACTCATCTCTAATAGTTATCAATCATTATTAAAACAAAAGAGTGTTTTTGGAAATAAGCTATGGGTACGTGACCACATTTAGAGAGCTGTGCTATGGGAGGATCCCTTTGAGCATAAAATCCTTTAAAAAGTATTCATATTCCAATGAAATCCACGTTTTTCTTATATGTGAATTAGCTGTTCCAGGCTATGGCCCGGACACTGATCTGCATGAGAATCTGCCTCCAGAGATTATTACACATGAAGGGATGTTACCAGTGTGATATGTAATGGCCTCTCTCTGCTCTCCTGATCTCACTGCAGAGCTGTGTGTGATTATACCTGACACATCTGCAGGTTCCTCTCAGCTTCAGTTTCCATCTGACAGGCAAACAGGGATGTAATATTTTTCCTATAGAGCAGACGTATAAGAGCTGCTACAGCTAAAGTGTTTGTTATGAGACAAAGTTCAGTTCTACTGTTCTGTGTTAGTTACATGATTACACACTGTATGCTGGACAACGTGATTAAAACATTTCTTTATTATCCATCCAAAACTGCCAGATTCTTCTCTATATTGTGATCTATAAAGAGTTTGTGACCAGTAAAAATTCTGTAATTGGTAGTCAAAACGATCTGAAGTCTGTGCATAGCATCTGGAGGATCCC
Organism: Ranitomeya imitator; assembly: GCF_032444005.1. NCBI lineage: Eukaryota > Metazoa > Chordata > Amphibia > Anura > Dendrobatidae > Ranitomeya > Ranitomeya imitator. Next base: position 169,967,968 of record NC_091287.1, read on the forward strand.
ACATGTGCCCAGAGACTGAAAGAGATGCATCAGGAATTGGATGAGAGCATTACAAACAAGAATGTGCAGAGTGGACAAAATCTGGTGCATGTGTGTTAAGTGTCAGTAAGGAAGTGTACAGTACAAAGGAGGTCCACATATGTTGATGTATGACGTGTACTGGGAAAGTGGTCTGTATGTAAATGGAGTGGAATCATGTACTCAGATGGAGCACAGAGTCTAAATTAGATAAAGAAGCTAAAGACATACAAGAGAATTGAAATCAAATATATTTTTTTGTTATTCAAATAAAATTGTGAAATATTTTTGCATTATCCCATTTTGAGTGTGCAGTGATTTACAATTATGTGGTCTCTCAAATTAGGCAGTCTCTTGTGACAAATTTGTGTGGAACTGTAAGTTTTGGGATGTGAGAATATGCTCACGCTGATAATATTGTGTATGCTGTTTATGAAGGAGTTGTGTTGACAAATGTGAAGAGGCTGTGGACTGTCTAGGGGAGGATTATGTCATGGTCTGTGAATTAAGTAGTTTTGTTGGGTAACTCCTATATGCAAATTTGTTTAGCATTTCAATTTGTCTTATTTTCCTGATACTTAGATCTGAGAAATCCTGTCACCTCTGTACAAATTGTGAGTTAAGGAGAGATTCTTGCATGTGACAAGTGTTGGGATGGGTTTTACTGGTATCGGTAGTTATCTTTCCATCTGGTTGAATAGTGACCCAGGTATCAAGAAAATGAACCTAGTGATTATCGTAATGGGTAGTGAATGTTGAGACTAGAACTGCACTGTTCAACTTGTTGAAAAATGTAAGCAGTGTATCAATTGAGCCCTGCCAAATGAAGATGTCGTCAATGAATCTAGTCCATATTATAACATGTTGGATAAACAACATACAGAGGGTATAGAAAGTATTCAGACCACTTTAAATGTTTCACTCTTTGTTTCATTGCAGTCATTTGGTAAGTTAAAAAAGGCCATTGTTTCTCATTAATTTATACTCTGCACCCCATCTTGACAAAATAAAAACAGAAATGCAGACATTTTTGCAAATTTATTAAAAAAGAAAACTGAAATATCACATGGTCATAAATATTCAGTCCCTTTGCTCAGACACTCATATTGAAGTCACATGCTGTCCATTTCCTTGCGATCCTCCTTGAGATGGTTCTACTCCTTCATTGGAGTCCAGCTGTGTTTAATTAACCTGATAGGACTTGATTTGGAAAGGCACGTACCTATATATATAAGACTTCACAGCTCACAGTGCATGTCAGACCAAATAAGAATCATGAGGTCAAAGGAACTGACCAAGAAGCACAGAGACAGAATTGTGGCAAGGCACAGATCTGGCCAAGGTTACAACAGAATTTCTGCAGTACTCAAGGTTCCTAAGAGCACAGTGGCCTCCATAATCCTTAAATGGAAGAAGTTTGGGACCACCAGAAGTCTTCCTAGACCTGGCTGTCCAGCCAAACTGAGCAATCATGGGAGAAGAGCCTGGGTGAGAGAGGTAAAGAGGAACCCCAAGATCACTGTGGCTGAGCTCTAGAAATGCAAAGATGGGAGAAAGTTCCACAAAGTCAACTATCACTGCAGCCCTTCACCAGTTGGGCCTTTATGGCAGAGGGGTCCACAGCATCGCTGTATATAGTAAAAATCATGGTCTCCTTTGAAGTCCTGCCAAGGAAGTTCCGTAATGACAAGCACAAATGGCTACAACGGGCCCCCTGCTGTCAAAGCAACCCATCATTGACCCACAATCACGTCATGGGCGTGCTGATGTGCATATAGAATGATGCACCCGGCAGATATCGTGAAGGGGTTAATAAATGTTGTGAAAGGAAACCTAAAATGCAATGAAAGAATTTTGATTTTTCGCAGTTTTGCAGCACTTCCACTTTCCAGTACATCACACAATAAAATTGATGGTGCTGTTCAAAGTACAACTAGTATTTAAAAAAAAAACAAGCTCTCATATGTCTATGTGCACAGAAAAAAAAAAAGTTACGGCTCTTAGAAGAAAAAAAGGGGAGGAAAAAGCAAAAGCACAAAAAGAGAAAATTTGCAGCCGGGAGGAGTTAAATCATGAACCTGTGACCAGTATTGTCCGAGTTATGGACAGTTCCACAGTAAGTTTATTTTATCTGCATGAGGAGCTTTACGGCAATTTAACGTTGAGTCCTCCCTGAGTTTGCTTGCCTGAATTTATTCAAGTTCAGCCAAAAATACATTGTGTGGTCATTCACTGAAGTTTATTTATTATTTATTTTACTCACTTACATAGCACCACTAATTCCACAGCGCCTTACAGACTGTCCCCATTGGGACTCAAATTCTAGACGTATGTATCTACCAGTATGTCTTTGGAGTGTGGGAGGAATCCAGAGAACCCGGTGAAAATCCACACAAACACGTGGAGAACATGCAAACTCCTTGCAGATGCTGTCCTTGGTAGGATTTGAATACAGGACCCAGAGCTGCAAAGCAACAGTGTTAACCACTGAGCCACCATAAGGTTGAATAAGAGAACTTACTGACATTTAATTTTCATCCAGTAATATCTGATGCAATTGAAGTCATGGTTCTGTGCAGGAGACACGCGTTTCTTCACACCAGATTCAACAATGTCTTTAGTGCATGATCTTTGTGCACAGAACCTTATCAATCAAAGAACAAGTGACAACTTTCCTCAAACTGTTGCTACAGAGTTGGAAGCGTACAATTTTTCAAAATGTATTTGCATGCTGAAGCATTAACATTGCCCTTCACTGGAAACAAGTGGTCTACCCAAACATTTTAGGAGAGCCCTGTATCTCAAGCCAACTCCCAAACACAGATTTGTCCATCAGACTGCCATAAAACAGGAAAATAATTTTTACCACACAGTAGATAAAAAAACTCAGAAGTTCTGTGTTACACCATATGTCTGTTGTGCTTTGATCTGGTCATTAATCAGCTGAGAAAACTATTTAGGAGTAGAGAAAGAAGTGCCAACTGAGAACTATGAACTGCATTCCGCTGGTGTAAAAGCTGCAGGACCAACATTTCATTTAAAACCTATTGCAAAAATGCGTTTTTGTCAAAAATGACATGCAAAGGAAAATACCTCTACAGATGTCAAGAACCTTTAAAACCGAACTGTACTTTCAATAAACTTTTCATAAATCAGTAGTACAGGCGATCAGAAGAAACTTTGTAATTTGTCTCATCAGAAAAATCCACTTCCTTCCCCACTTATCAGATACTTTTCCTCTCCCTCTGCCTCCTGAACTTGTTAACTACTGTGAAAAAGCAGCTCAAGTCCTCTGGCTCAGAGGAGATGGACTACAAATATCATGTGACACAGCCCATTATACTCTATGGAGATAGGTAGGGAGGAAGAATGAGGAGCAGGAAGGGAACAGACCGAAAAACATATTACAGAGCTCTGTGACATGTGTTTTACCACACATCAGAGCTTCATTCAGATTTAAAAAGCTCAGCTCTGCTGTATAAGGCTAGGGTCACATTGCGTTAGTGCAACCCGTTTAGCGCTAGCGGGTTGCGCTAACGCAATGTTTTTAATGTGGCCGCGTCCCGGGGTCGCGGTAACGTCCTCGCTCTCGCAGATCCCCGATCTGCGAGAGCGGGGAATGGACCGTGGGCGCGCCTTGGACGCTGCTCGCAGCGTCCGCGGCGCGCCAGGAAACACCGGCGCGTCGCTAGCGCGTGCTGAACATGGCACGCGCTAGTGCTGCGCGTTCCCATTGCCGTGAATGGGCGCGCTAACGGACGCGTTGCACGGCGTTAATTTCGCCGTGCAACGCTGTCTGTTAGCGCTTTCCCATTAACGCAATGGGAACCAAGCCTAATCCTGCATCTTCCGGCAGCTCTTCTCACTGCGCTAAAGAAGTGATTGAAGAGCAGGGATTCCTCTATCTTTGCCATGCTGTGTATGGGACACATCATTGCAGCTCATCTCCTCTCCCAAGCAAATAGTGGATTGTAAGTTACAGATACAGCATCCAAAAGGGAAAACTGGTGAGGATACAGAATATAAATCATGAGGCCATAGAAGTGGTGTTGTTCCTTATGTATACAAACAGGACAGCTTATACTGAACTTGATTGCCCAGTTACCCTTTAAAGAAGATCAGTCAATTTGATATGCTTTTGATAGTGCTATATGAGTGCTCCTAATAGCAAAACTGCGCAAAAAATGGTGTTGTTTAGCTTAAAAGAGAGGGGAAATAATCTAGCAGTGATTTCAGAGTTTGTTCAGCGTGCAGTGCTCACCTCAAGCTGGGAATTGAAAGGCCACTGTGTATAAATGTCACTGCTGAAAGAAAAATATTTAGAATTGATAGTCCTCAGTGGTTGATACCTTTTAATGGCTAACTGAAAAGATAGTAACAAATTGCAAGCTTTCGAGACTACACAGGTCTCTTCATCAGGCAAAGACTAAAACAAATTCTGAAGAATTACATATTTATGCACAAAATAGCACAAAAAAAAGGGAAAACCATGGATGAGACAGACCATGGATAAGACAGGTGACAGGTTCATGAAATTACTTGTGTTAAAAGGTAGCTTCAAATCTCAGAGAGACAAAAAAGTCTGGGAATATAAACTGATGACAACCTTTGACAGTCTCACTGCAGGAATGAATTTGTCACACGGATTTATGTCTCTTTACATCAACTAAGGAACTTGCCCCTCAGACTATGAGGGGTCATCACAACAGAACCAGACCCCAATAAAACATTCCTTATCTAAGAACTGGCCCAATATTTATGGACATAACTGTTTATCACTCATGGTAATTTTGCTTCATGTCACCTGTCTTATCCATGGTTTTTACCTTTTTTTTCTGTGCTATGTTGTGCATAAATATGTGATTCTTCAGAATTTGTTTTAGTCTTTGCCTGATGAAGAGACCTGTGTAGTCTCGAAAGCTTGCAATTTGTTACCGTCTTTTCAGTTAGCCATTAAAAGGTATCAACCACTGAGGACTCTCAATTCTAAATATTTTTCTATCTACTGGCTAACACGGTACCAAGATATATATCTTTCCTGTATCACTGCTGAAAGAAGCGCAGTGAGGCAGCACATTGAGCTGACAGATCTGCAGTAATCTACATAAATGCTTACTTTGTAATTTCCTTGCATTACTCATGTTACACTGAATGGCAGCTTCTATTACAATGCAGAGCTGCATTCACAATCCTTGTATTCTGATGCAAGATCTGCCATTCCAAAAAAGTATGGCACATAGTATATGTTTTTTTGCAGTGACCCTAAATCTGTTGCGGTTTCCTATACAGTAAAATTAAGGTACCGTCACACTAAGCGACGCTGCAGCGATACCGACAACGATGTCGATCGCTGCAGCGTCGCTGTTTGGTCGCTGGAGAGCTGTCACACAGACCGCTCTCCAGCGACCAACGATCCCGAGGTCCCCGGTAACCAGGGTAAACATCGGGTAACTAAGCGCAGGGAGCGCTTAGTAACCCGATGTTTACCCTGGTTACCAGCGTAAAAGTAAAAAAAAAAAAACACTTCATACTTACCTACCGCTGTCTGTCCTCCGGCGCTGTGCTTCTCTGCACTCCTCTGCACTGACTGTGAGCACAGCGGCCAAAAAGCAGAGCGGTGACGTCACCGCTCTGCTTTCCGGCTGACCGACGCTCACAGCCAATGCAGGAGGAGTGCAGAGAAGCTGAGCGCCGGGGACAGACAGCGGTAGGTAAGTATGAAGTGTTTTTTTTTTTTACTTTTATGCTGGTAACCAGGGTAAACATCGGGTTACTAAGCGCGGCCCTGCGCTTAGTTACCCGATGTTTACCCTGGTTACCAGTGAAGACATCGCTGGATCGGTGTCACACACGCCGATCCAGCGATGTCAGCGGGAGATCCAGCGACGAAATAAAGTTCTGGACTTTCTTCAGCGACCAACGATCTCCCAGCAGGGGCCTGATCGTTGGTCGCTGTCACACATAACGATTTCCTTAACGATATCGTTGCTACGTCACAAAAAGCAACGATATCGTTAACGATATCGTTAAGTGTGACGGTACCTTTAACAGTATTCAGATGCATACCAGTCAGACGGAGGCTGGATGAACATACTTTGGAATCTGTTTTGGGGAACGTCACAGCATACATCGGGAAAAGCTCTTCACATATGCTGTAGATTACATGCACAAACATCTTTTCAGTGTCATGATGTGTACAAGGCTTGCATTAGTGATCTGCACTAAGGGGGGATAGGGAGGACTTAATAAGGAAACAATAAATCTAAGAATAACATTTTTTAATTTTTTTTTCATTTTTATTTATTTTATTGGACATAAAGCTAGTTAGATTCTTCAAGATTTTTTATGTGTATTTTAGCATATTTTAAGTTTCATCCAAAACTAAATCTAATTGCATTTCTCAGATATTACCTGACTATGGAATGTATCCACATACATTTCCTAAAATTATGTAAAGTAAGTCAGGGAAAAAACAAATGGCAACTGTATACAGAGCGACTGATAAGTATCGTCATGCCTTTTTATAATGGGAAGCAAATGCGACAGCAAAATATCATCCAGACTTGCTCCATAATTTCTACAATAAACATCGAGTGGTTTCTGGCAATGTAGCTATTGACTTTTGAGAATGCTATTGTCTTTCAGGAAACATCGAGCATGTCCCCAATCATGGGGTACGTGACAAAAATTAGAACTACTTTATTCTTCAAAGATAACACAGCTACTTTTTCATATAACTTAACCTCCTAATCTTACAATGGGTAGATCTGTTTTCTGAAATAAAACCACCGATATGTCGCTCTGAACTTTATTTTTAATAATTTTATCAAAGAGTTCATTGAGGAAACGGCAGAAACAAAGTGCTGATGTATTTCCTGTATATATCCATGTAGCTCAGTTATGCTTTTTAGGCACTGTTATTCTTTTCAGACGTGATAAGTATAGCATAGGTTTACTATGTTGCTTTTAATTAGAAAATCATTGCTTGGGAAATAATTGTGTTAACAAATCCTTAAAATAAAGTAATGCTACCCATGCACTGACTACCTTATTTATGTTTCAACAGACAACCTGGTATATATGTCCCCCCTTCTGCCCTTCTGCCACTGTACTTCTATGCATAAATAAAATGAACAATTTTACGCACCTTCCTCTGCTCCCACGCTGTCCTCTTCTGTAGCTATTGCAGGAGTTAGCAGTTGACTTCAATGTGCAAGCGACAAGTGGTACATGATGTCACCATGCGCAGTCAATGATTTCTATGCCGACGTCAGCTGCCGGAGTCTGTTTGGTACGTGGCATATCCTGGTGCAAGTTTTTGTGCTGCAATGTATTTCAGCTGAATGTGCATCATCGTATGCACATCCAGTCGAAATATGTGTGGCCTTAGCAGGTCCTCTTCCTGTTGTGACCACGATCATTATATCCATACTCTAAAGGTACCGTCACATTAAGCAACTTACCAACGAGAACGACAACGATCCGTGACGTTACAGCGTCCTGGATAGCGATCTCGTTGTGTTTGACACGCAGCAGTGATCAGGATCCCGCTGTGATATTGCTGGTCGTCGCTGAAAGTCCGGAACTTTATTTGGTCATCAGGTCGGCGTGATTCGTCCTGTTTGACAGCGAAAGCAACGATGCCAGCAATGTTTTTCCATGGAGCGAACAACCAGCGAGAACGATAAGTACGTCACTGGATCGCTCCTGCATCGTTCTGCTGTTGCCGTGTTTGACGTCTCCTAGCAACCTAAACAACGACGCTGCAGCGATCGGCTCGTTGTCCATATCACTGCAGCGTCGCTTAATGTGACGGTACCTTTAGACCATTCCAGGCATACCGGGGATGAATAAAGTTAGTTTTCTCTTGTTAGCCGCACTTTCAGTACAACAGCTGGACAGCATTGTAACACTATTTACCTGCAGATTAACCCTATATCTGCAGGTTAATAGCATTTGGAGACATGACATGTTACCTTTAAATTGTTTAATAGACAAGAGTTACTCATTATCCCTACTTCCCGACCAGTAATGAATCATCCATCCTGCACACACATTAGTGTCTATAATTTTACTCTGCTCTTTTTAATTAAAAATGAAACATTCTGAATTTGTGACACTGACAAAAAGAAGTTTGTTTAAAAATGCATAAGGTTTCTAATGGGATTTAACTAAAAATAGACACCTTCTGCCATATGCTGACTTGCTCTACATTTTTCACATGTGCTTCTTTTATAGCAAAACTGTGTGCTGATAAAACAGTCCAGAAGTTCATTGATTACTATCTACTTATTTACTATATCACGGAAAATAGCAATTTTACTGAATTTTTACAATTTCTATGTGGCCAGTGCACTATTCCGAGTGGGATGGGTTGATGGTTGTGGTCATCATACTGTGCATGGCCGTGGTGGTGGGACTTTGTGGTACATCATATTGTTTGGGGAAGGCATTGTAAGTGCAACACTGTGGGAGATGGGGGTACTGTGGAGGTATCATACTGTGAGGGGGCATCATAATGTGTGGTGTGTACTGTAGAAGGAATATGTACTGCAAAGACATTATATTGTGTAGGGATCACTATGGGGTATCATGTGATTGGGAACTACTTTGGGCATCATACATGCGAGATCAATGTAGCGGCATCATAATTTGGGGGGCATGCACTGTGGTTTTATCTGACTGGGTGTAAGTGAAAACACAGTAGGGCATCATACTGTGTGGAGTGGCGGTACTGTGCAGGTATTGTGTTGAGAAAGAATCATCATGTGTGGGGATATCATAATTTGTGGATGGACAATGTAGAGGGATTTTATTGTGTGTGGGTGGCACAGTACAATGCCCCGTCAATGCCCTTCCACATATCATCCACCACACAATATGTGTGTGAGGGGCATTGTGGGGGTTATAATAATATGTAGATGGCTGCCTGTGAGAGTATCATATTGTATAGGAGGTCACCGTGAGGGTATGGTACAATATGATAAGGCATTGTGGGGGTATCAAACTGTGTGGTGAGCCATCATACTGTGAAGAACCATCAAAGAGACATTATTCTGGGTGGGTACACTGAGCAGCTCCACTGGGGACCCTATTTCTGTGTGTGTGCATAGAATGATTGGATAAGGTTAGGAGTTTGGAATGGCGTAAAAAAATTGCTGCAACAGAAGCAAGTGGTGAGTTATAAATATTTAGCTTATCATTGAAAGGACATAACACTACACCAGAAAAAATAAATCACCAAAGCGGAATAGTGTTGAGTAGGGTTGAGCGACCTTGACCTTTTTAGAGTCGAGCCGTGTTTCGCGAAACCCGACTATCTTAGAAGTCGAGTCGAGTGGAATCGGCCGATTATCGCGAAAAGTCGGGTATCGCCCGAAACACGAAACCCAATGCAAGTCAATGGGGGAGCATAGTCGGCAGTGAGTGGAGGCCAGGAAAACACCTACACTGCCCATTTTAATAACAAAAACATCCATTCTTGTTAAAGAAGCTTGTCAATCGTAATTTACCTTATAATAATTGGAAGGCATTTGAAATTGGGGGTCATTTGGCTAAAGTTGTGGGGGGAAGGGCTGGTTCAAGTAATTAGTGGGCCCAGTAAATCTGGACCACGTCACGGCAGTGGAGCAGGGAGAGGTAAGTATTTAAACTTTGTAAGTGTAACATAGTAACATAGTAACATAGTTAATAAGGCCGAAAAAAGACATTTGTCCATCCAGTTCAGCCTATATTCCATCATAATAAATACCCAGATCTACGTCCTTCTACAGAACCTAATAATTGTATGATACAATATTGTTCTGCTCCAGGAAGACATCCAGGCCTCTCTTGAACCCCTCGACTGAGTTCGCCATCACCACCTCCTCAGGCAAGCAATTCCAGATTCTCACCGCCCTAACAGTAAAGAATCCTCTTCTATGTTGGTGGAAAAACCTTCTCTCCTCCAGACGCAAAGAATGCCCCCTTGTGCCCGTCACCTTCCTTGGTATAAACAGATCCTCAGCGAGATATTTGTATTGTCCCCTTATATACTTATACATGGTTATTAGATCGCCCCTCAGTCGTCTTTTTTCTAGACTAAATAATCCTAATTTCGCTAATCTATCTGGGTATTGTAGTTCTCCCATCCCCTTTATTAATTTTGTTGCCCTCCTTTGTACTCTCTCTAGTTCCATTATATCCTTCCTGAGCACCGGTGCCCAAAACTGGACACAGTACTCCATGTGCGGTCTAACTAGGGATTTGTACAGAGGCAGTATAATGCTCTCATCATGTGTATCCAGACCTCTTTTAATGCACCCCATGATCCTGTTTGCCTTGGCAGCTGCTGCCTGGCACTGGCTGCTCCAGGTAAGTTTATCATTAACTAGGATCCCCAAGTCCTTCTCCCTGTCAGATTTACCCAGTGGTTTCCCGTTCAGTGTGTAATGGTGATATTGATTCCCTCTTCCCATGTGTATAACCTTACATTTATCATTGTTAAACCTCATCTGCCACCTTTCAGCCCAAGTTTCCAACTTATCCAGATCCATCTGTAGCAGAATACTATCTTCTCTTGTATTAACTGCTTTACATAGTTTTGTATCATCTGCAAATATCGATATTTTACTGTGTAAACCTTCTACCAGATCATTAATGAATATGTTGAAGAGAACAGGTCCCAATACTGACCCCTGCGGTACCCCACTGGTCACAGCGACCCAGTTAGAGACTATACCATTTATAACCACCCTCTGCTTTCTATCACTAAGCCAGTTACTAACCCATTTACACACATTTTCCCCCAGACCAAGCATTCTCATTTTGTGTACCAACCTCTTGTGCGGCACGGTATCAAACGCTTTGGAAAAATCGAGATATACCACGTCCAATGACTCACCGTGGTCCAGTCTATAGCTTACCTCTTCATAAAAACTGATTAGATTGGTTTGACAGGAGCGATTTCTCATAAACCCATGCTGATATGGAGTTAAACAGTTATTCTCATTGAGATAATCCAGAATAACATCCCTCAGAAACCCTTCAAATATTTTACCAACAATAGAGGTTAGACTTACTGGCCTATAATTTCCAGGTTCACTTTTAGAGCCCTTTTTGAATATTGGCACCACATTTGCTATGCGCCAATCCTGCGGAACAGACCCTGTCTCTATAGAGTCCCTAAAAATAAGAAATAATGGTTTATCTATTACATTACTTAGTTCTCTTAGTACTCGTGGGTGTATGCCATCCGGACCCGGAGATTTATCTATTTTAATCTTATTTAGCCGGTTTCGCACCTCTTCTTGGGTTAGATTGGTGACCCTTAATATAGGGTTTTCATTGTTTCTTGGGATTTCACCTAGCATTTCATTTTCCACCGTGAATACCGTGGAGAAGAAGGTGTTTAATATGTTAGCTTTTTCCTCGTCATCTACAACCATTCTTTCCTCACTATTTTTTAAGGGGCCTACATTTTCAGTTTTTATTCTTTTACTATTGATATAGTTGAAGAACAGTTTGGGATTAGTTTTACTCTCCTTAGCAATGTGCTTCTCTGTTTCCTTTTTGGTAGCTTTAATTAGTTTTTTAGATAAAGTATTTTTCTCCCTATAGTTTTTTAGAGCTTCAATGGTGCCATCCTGCTTTAGTAGTGCAAATGCTTTCTTTTTACTGTTAATTGCCTGTCTTACTTCTTTGTTTAGCCACATTGGGTTTTTCCTATTTCTAGTCCTTTTATTCCCACAAGGTATAAACCGCTTACACTGCCTATTTAGGCAGTGATCCTGAGCAAGCAGGGGGGGCCCACTCGTTGGCATTGGCTTTGGCACAGGGCCCCTCAAAGTACAGCGGTGTGTTTGCACGGCGGGGGCGCCTCCCACCGGCAGCAACACTTTTGCGTACTATGAGAGGCCCTGTGCCAGTGACGTCGCCAACTAGTATTCCTCCCCCCACCTGATGAAGGAACCTGCACTTTCATCTGCACCTTCCTCTTTGTCCCCGTGTAAGGTGGTATGGTATGCGGGAAGAGGAACCTGACTTTCAGCAGGGTCACAATCTTGCTGTGTAGCGTGCACGGGGAATTTTGCGTTATGGGTCAATGTACCAGCAGACTCATCTATCACTGGCTGGGCAATGGGCAGGATGAGGAGGAAACACAGATATAGGCCCAAAGAATAAAGTGGGCTAAATGCAGTTCAAAATTGGTAACACAGGACTAACCAGGGGGCATTGCAGTGGAGGACAACTGGAATGAGAGGCTGACACAGAGAGTAGGCCCAAATCAGTAAGTAGTCGACATGCAGTTCAAAATTGGCAACCGTAGTAAACAGGCGGCCCAGCTTTGTTCAGTTGAGGAGAACAGCAAGGAGTGGCAGACAGCGATAGTAGGCCCCAACCCAACTAGTAGGCCAAATGCAGTCTAACATTAACAACTACTTAACGAGAGCCTGAAAATGGAATTTCAGGACAGGAAACCAGGAGAACAGCAAAGAGTGGCAGACACCGATAGTAGGCCCCAAACCAACTAGTACGCCAAATGCAGTTGTTCCATTTAACTACAATTTAATGAGAGCCTGAAGATAGAAGTTCAGGAAAGGCAACCTGGAGAACACCTTGGAGTGGAACACACCATCTCTCTACACCCCATACCCAATTTGTAGGCCTAATGCAGTGCAGTTTTCAACAACTACTAAACGAGAGTCGGAAGATCGAAGCAATGTGGACGAAACCTGGGGAACACCTTGGAGTGTAACACACCGTCTCTCTACACCCCATACCCAATTTGTAGGCCTAATGCAGTGTAGTTTTCTACAACTACTAAACGAGAGTCGGAAGACCGAAGCAATGTGGACGAAACCTGGGGAACACCTTGGAGTGGAACACACCATCTCTCTACACCCCATACCCAATTTGTAGGCCTAATGCAGTGTAGTTTTCTACAACTACTAAACGAGAGCATGAAGATCGAAGCAATGGAGAGGAAACCTGGGGAACACCTTGGAGTGGAACACACCATCTCTCTACACCCCATACCCAATTTGTAGGCCTAATGCAGTGTAGTTTTCAACAACTACTAAACGAGAGTCGGAAGATCGAAGCAATGTGGACGAAACCTGGGGAACACCTTGGAGTGTAACACACCGTCTCTCTACACCCCATACCCAATTTGTAGGCCTAATGCAGTGTAGTTTTCTACAACTACTAAACGAGAGTCGGAAGACCGAAGCAATGTGGACGAAACCTGGGGAACACCTTGGAGTGGAACACACCATCTCTCTACACCCCATACCCAATTTGTAGGCCTAATGCAGTGTAGTTTTCTACAACTACTAAACGAGAGCATGAAGATCGAAGCAATGGAGAGGAAACCTGGGGAACACCTTGGAGTGGAACACACCATCTCTCTACACCCCATACCCAATTTGTAGGCCTAATGCAGCGTAGTTTCCAACAACTACTAAACGAGAGCATGAAGATCGAAGCTCAGGAAAGGCAACCTGGAGAACACCTTGGAGTGGAACACACCATCTCTCTACACCCCATACCCAATTTGTAGGCCTAATGCAGCGTAGTTTCCAACAACTACTAAACGAGAGCATGAAGATCGAAGCAATGGAGAGGAAACCTGGGGAACACCTTGGAGTGGAACACACCATCTCTCTACACCCCATACCCAATTTGTAGGCCTAATGCAGCGTAGTTTCCAACAACTACTAAACGAGAGCATGAAGATTGAAGCTCAGGAAAGGCAACCTGGAGAACACCTTGGAGTGGAACACACCATCTCTCTACACCCCATACCCAATTTGTAGGCCTAATGCAGCGTAGTTTCCAACAACTACTAAACGAGAGAATGAAGATTGAAGCTCAGGAAAGGCAACCTGGAGAACACCTTGGAGTGGAACACACCATCTCTCTACACCCCATACCCAATTTGTAGGCCTAATGCAGCGTAGTTTCCAACAACTACTAAACGAGAGCATGAAGATTGAAGCTCAGGAAAGGCAACCTGGAGAACACCTTGGAGTGGAACACACCATCTCTCTACACCCCATACCCAATTTGTAGGCCTAATGCAGCGTAGTTTCCAACAACTACTAAACGAGAGCATGAAGATTGAAGCTCAGGAAAGGCAACCTGGAGAACACCTTGGAGTGGAACACACCATCTCTCTACACCCCATACCCAATTTGTAGGCCTAATGCAGCGTAGTTTCCAACAACTACTAAACAAGAGCATGAAGATTGAAGCAATGGAGAGGAAACCTGGGGAACACCTTGGGGAGGCAGACACCGTTAGTAGGCCCTACCAAAGTTGTACACCCAATGCAGTTTTAAAATTCCTAGAGGCTGAAAACAAGACTATTGACGCTCAGCTTTTTTCAAAGGAACACAGCTGAATTGAGTGGCGCAGACAGACACAGGTAGTAGGACTCAAACCAAAAATGTGGCTCACTGCAGCAGAAAAAAGTTACAGGGGTACACAAGCTGCAGTGCTCTGGGCAGTGGAGGACAATTTCAATAGTGAACCGCAGACAGACTTTGTACGCCTACTATTAAAAAAAGGATGCTCTATGCAATTATAAATAGGTTCTAGGGGTACACGGGCAGCAGTGGTGTGGTCAGTGGAGGCCTAGTGGAAGGAGTGACCGCAGACAGGCATCGAAGGCCTAAAATAATAACACATGGCTGTAGGCAATTTTAAATTGGTTCCAGGGGTACACGGGCAGCAGTGGCCTGGTCAGTGTAGTAGTAGTAGAAAGAACGGACCGCAGACAGGCATCGAAGGCCTAAAATAAAAAAATTGGGCTGGCTGTAGGCAATTTTAAATTGGTTCCAGGGGTACACGGGCAGCAGTGGTGTGGTCAGTGGAGGCATATTGTAAGGAGTGACCGCAGACAGGCATCGAAGGCCTAAAATAATAACACGTGGCTGTAGGCAATTTTAAATTGGTTCCAGGGGTACACGGGCAGCAGTGGTGTGGTCAGTGGAGGCCTAGTGGAAGGAGTGACCGCAGACAGGCATCGAAGGCCTAAAATAAAAAAATTGGGCTGGCTGTAGGCAATTTTAAATTGGTTCCAGGGGTACACGGGCAGCAGTGGTGTGGTCAGTGGAGGCATATTGTAAGGAGTGACCGCAGACAGGCATCGAAGGCCTAAAATAATAACACATGGCTGTAGGCAATTTTAAATTGGTTCCAGGGGTACGCGGGTAGCAGTGGCCTGGTCAGTGTAGTAGTAGTAGAAAGAACGGACCGCAGACAGGCATCGAAGGCCTAAAATAAAAAAATTGGGCTGGCTGTAGGCAATTTTAAATTGGTTCCAGGGGTACACGGGCAGCAGTGGTGTGGTCAGTGGAGGCATATTGTAAGGAGTGACCGCAGACAGGCATCGAAGGCCTAAAATAATAACACATGGCTGTAGGCAATTTTAAATTGGTTCCAGGGGTACACAGGCGGCAGTGGTGTGGTCAGTGGAGGCCTAGTGGAAGGAGTGACCGCAGACAGGCATCGAAGGCCTAAAATAAAAAAATTGGGCTGGCTGTAGGCAATTTTAAATTGGTTCCAGGGGTACACGGGCAGCAGTGGTGTGGTCAGTGGAGGCATATTGTAAGGAGTGACCGCAGACAGGCATCGAAGGCCTAAAATAATAACACATGGCTGTAGGCAATTTTAAATTGGTTCCAGGGGTACACGGGCAGCAGTGGTGTGGTCAGTGGAGGCCTAGTGGAAGGAGTGACCGCAGACAGGCATCGAAGGCCTAAAATAAAAAAATTGGGCTGGCTGTAGGCAATTTTAAATTGGTTCCAGGGGTACACGGGCAGCAGTGGTGTGGTCAGTGGAGGCATATTGTAAGGAGTGACCGCAGACAGGCATCGAAGGCCTAAAATAATAACACATGGCTGTAGGCAATTTTAAATTGGTTCCAGGGGTACACGGGCAGCAGTGGTGTGGTCAGTGGAGGCCTAGTGGAAGGAGTGACCGCAGACAGGCATCGAAGGCCTAAAATAAAAAAATTGGGCTGGCTGTAGGCAATTTTTAATTGGTTCCAGGGGTACACGGGCAGCAGTGGTGTGGTCAGTGGAGGCATATTGTCAGGAGTGACCGCAGACAGGCATCGAAGGCCTAAAATAATAACACATGGCTGTAGGCAATTTTAAATTGGTTCCAGGGGTACACGGGCAACAGTGGCCTGGTCAGTGTAGTAGTAGTAGAAAGAACGGACCGCAGACAGGCATCGAAGGCCTAAAATAAAAAAATTGGGCTGGCTGTAGGCAATTTTAAATTGGTTCCAGGGGTACACGGGCAGCAGTGGTGTGGTCAGTGGAGGCATAGTGGAAGGAGTGACCGCAGACAGGCTTCGAAGGCCTAACATAACAAAAATGTCAATACAATGGTATTGTCAGTGGCAGGCATTGAAGGATGTCAGCGCATAGACTAAACATTGGTGGAGCTGTGAGATAATTTTGCAAGTGGTAGAGCACTGTTTGAGCTGGGGGGGGGAACTGTCTTGTGGCCGGCGGTACAGGCCCAGGGCCCCTCATATTACAACGGTGTGTCTGACGTTGGGTGCGCACCACCACCGCCAGAGACACTTTATTGTACTAGGAGGGACCCAGTGGCAGTGCCGTCGACCAAAAGTGGGCACACCCACCTCTTCAGACAAACAGCACTCTCACGGGTGCTGTCGCCAAGTGTCGATACCACGGCCCCGTGTGGGGAGTTTGGCCATTTAGTGAGGTGTAAACATGTCGTATGCTGGACAATCAGGTGCAGAAAATTACGAGATTGGAAAAGGCATTCAGAATAGTCCACAGGCAAGACCTTTTCATAGGAAAGCTAGGTGTCAGCCGGGCAAGGTGGGGCAAAAGATTTCGAAATCCAGTTGTGGTTCATTTTAATGAAGGTTAGATCATCTACATTTTGGGTAGCCAGACGAGTCCTTTTTTCTGTTAGTATTGAACCTGCAGCACTGAATACTCTTTCTGATAGGACACTAGCTGCCGGGCAAGCAAGCTCCTGCAATGCATATTCTGCCAATTCTGGCCAGGTGTCTAATTTTGATGCCCAGTAATCAAATGGGAATGACGGTTGAGGGAGAACATCGATAAGGGATGAAAAATAGTTTGTAACCATACTGGACAAATGTTGTCTCCTGTCACTTTGAATTGATGCTGCAGTACCTGTCCTGTCTGCGGTCATAGCAAAATCACTCCACAACCTGGTCAGAAAACCCCTCTGGCCAACGCCACTTCTGATTTCTGCCCCTCTAACTCCTCTGGTCTGCTGGCCCCTGCAGCTCGTGTGAGAACGATCACGGGCGCTGTGTGCAGGGAATGCCAGAAGCAAACGGTCAACAAGAGTTGATTGTTTGGTTGCTAATATTAGTTCCAAGTTCTCATGTGGCATTATATTTTGCAATTTGCCTTTATAGCGAGGATCAAGGAGGCAGGCCAACCAGTAATCGTCATCGTTCATCATTTTAGTTATGCGTGTGTCCCTTTTGAGGATACGTAAGGCATAATCCGCCATGTGGGCCAAAGTTCCAGTTCTCAAATCTGCGGTTGGGCTTGGTTGAGGGGCAGTTTCAGGCAAATCCACGTCACTTGTGTCCCTCCAAAAACCAGAACCCGGCCTTGCCGCGCCACCAATTTCCAGTGGCCCCGGAAAAGCTTCCTCATTAAAAATATAATCATCCCCATCATCCTCCTCGTCCTCCTCCTCCTCTTCGCCCGCAAACTCGTCCTGTACACTGCCCTGGCCAGACAATGGCTGACTGTCATCAAGGCTTTCCTCTTCCTCAGCTGCAGACGCCTGATCCTTTATGTGCGTCAAACTTTGCATCAGCAGACGCATTAGGGGGATGCTCATGCTTATTATGGCGTTGTCTGCACTAACCAGCCGTGTGCATTCCTCAAAACACTGAAGGACTTGACACATGTCTTGAATCTTCGACCACTGCACACCTGACAACTCCATGTCTGCCATCCTACTGCCTGCCCGTGTATGTGTATCCTCCCACAAAAACATAACAGCCCGCCTCTGTTCGCACAGTCTCTGAAGCATGTGCAGTGTTGAGTTCCACCTTGTTGCAACGTCTATGATTAGGCGATGCTGGGGAAGGTTCAAAGAACGCTGATAGGTCTGCATACGGCTGGAGTGTACGGGCGAACGGCAGATATGTGAGCAAAGTCCACGCACTTTGAGGAGCAGGTCGGATAACCCCGGATAACTTTTCAGGAAGCACTGTACCACCAGGTTTAAGGTGTGAGCCAGGCAAGGAATGTGTTTCAGTTGGGAAAGGGAGATGGCAGCCATGAAATTTCTTCCGTTATCACTCACTACCTTGCCTGCCTCAAGATCTACAGTGCCCAGCCACGACTGCGTTTCTTTCTGCAAGAACTCGGACAGAACTTCCGCGGTGTGTCTGTTGTCGCCCAAACACTTCATAGCCAATACAGCCTGCTGACGTTTGCCAGTAGCTGCCCCATAATGGGAGACCTGGTGTGCAACAGTGGCAGCTGCGGATGGAGTGGTTGTGCGACTGCGGTCTGTGGACGAGCTCTCGCTTCTGCAGGAGGACGAAGAGGAGGAGGAGGGGGTGCGAACGGCTACAGCCAATTGTTTCCTAGACCGTGGGCTAGGCAGAACTGTCCCAAACTTGCTGTCCCCTGTGGACCCTGCATCCACCACATTTACCCAGTGTGCCGTGATGGACACGTAACGTCCCTGGCCATGCCTACTGGTCCATGCATCTGTTGTCAGGTGCACCTTTGTGCTCACAGATTGCCTGAGTGCATGGACGATGCGCTCTTTAACATGCTGGTGGAGGGCTGGGATGGCTTTTCTGGAAAAAAAGTGTTGACTGGGTAGCTCGTAGCGTGGTACAGCGTAGTCCATCAGGGCTTTGAAAGCTTCGCTTTCAACTAACCGGTAGGGCATCATCTCTAACGAGATTAGTCTAGCTATGTGGGCGTTCAAACCCTGTGTACGCGGATGCGAGGCTAAGTACTTCCTTTTTCTAACCATAGTCTCATGTAGGGTGAGCTGGACTGGAGAGCTGGAGATCGTGGAACTAGCGGGGGTGCCGGTGGACATGGCAGACTGAGAGACGGTGGGAGATGGTATTGTTGCCGCCGGTGCCCTAGATGCAGTGTTTCCTACTACGAAACTGGTGATTCCCTGACCCTGACTGCTTTGGCCTGGCAAAGAAACCTGCACAGATACTGCAGGTGGTGCGGAAAATGGTGGCCCTACACTGCCGGAAGGGATGTTGCATTGCTGACTAGCTTCATTGGCCGAGGGTGCTACAACCTTAAGGGACATTTGGTAGTTAGTCCAGGCTTGCAAATGCATGGTGGTTAAATGTCTATGCATGCAACTTGTATTGAGACTTTTCAGATTCTGTCCTCTGCTTAAGGTAGTTGAACATTTTTGACAGATGACTTTGCGCTGATCAATTGGATGTTGTTTAAAAAAATGCCAGACTGCACTCTTTCTAGCATCGGATACATAGTAACATAGTAACATAGTAACATAGTTAGTAAGGCCGAAAAAAGACATTTGTCCATCCAGTTCAGCCTATATTCCATCATAATAAATACCCAGATCTACGTCCTTCTACAGAACCTAATAATTGTATGATACAATATTGTTCTGCTCCAGGAAGACATCCAGGCCTCTCTTGAACCCCTCGACTGAGTTCGCCATCACCACCTCCTCAGGCAAGCAATTCCAGATTCTCACTGCCCTAACAGTAAAGAATCCTCTTCTATGTTGGTGGAAAAACCTTCTCTCCTCCAGACGCAAAGAATGCCCCCTTGTGCCCGTCACCTTCCTTGGTATAAACAGATCCTCAGCGAGATATTTGTATTGTCCCCTTATATACTTATACATGGTTATTAGATCGCCCCTCAGTCGTCTTTTTTCTAGACTAAATAATCCTAATTTCGCTAATCTATCTGGGTATTGTAGTTCTCCCATCCCCTTTATTAATTTTGTTGCCCTCCTTTGTACTCTCTCTAGTTCCATTATATGCTTCCTGAGCACCGGTGCCCAAAACTGGACACAGTACTCCATGTGCGGTCTAACTAGGGATTTGTACAGAGGCAGTATAATGCTCTCATCATGTGTATCCAGACCTCTTTTAATGCACCCCATGATCCTGTTTGCCTTGGCAGATGCTGCCTGGCACTGGCTGCTCCAGGTAAGTTTATCATTAACTAGGATCCCCAAGTCCTTCTCCCTGTCAGATTTACCCAGTGGTTTCCCGTTCAGTGTGTAATGGTGATATTGATTCCCTCTTCCCATGTGTATAACCTTACATTTATCATTGTTAAACCTCATCTGCCACCTTTCAGCCCAAGTTTCCAACTTATCCAGATCCATCTGTAGCAGAATACTATCTTCTCTTGTATTAACTGCTTTACATAGTTTTGTATCATCTGCAAATATCGATATTTTACTGTGTAAACCTTCTACCAGATCATTAATGAATATGTTGAAGAGAACAGGTCCCAATACTGACCCCTGCGGTACCCCACTGGTCACAGCGACCCAGTTAGAGACTATACCATTTATAACCACCCTCTGCTTTCTATCACTAAGCCAGTTACTAACCCATTTACACACATTTTCCCCCAGACCAAGCATTCTCATTTTGTGTACCAACCTCTTGTGCGGCACGGTATCAAACGCTTTGGAAAAATCGAGATATACCACGTCCAATGACTCACCGTGGTCCAGTCTATAGCTTACCTCTTCATAAAAACTGATTAGATTGGTTTGACAGGAGCGATTTCTCATAAACCCATGCTGATATGGAGTTAAACAGTTATTCTCATTGAGATAATCCAGAATAACATCCCTCAGAAACCCTTCAAATATTTTACCAACAATAGAGGTTAGACTTACTGGCCTATAATTTCCAGGTTCACTTTTAGAGCCCTTTTTGAATATTGGCACCACATTTGCTATGCGCCAGTCCTGCGGAACAGACCCTGTCGCTATAGAGTCACTAAAAATAAGAAATAATGGTTTATCTATTACATTACTTAGTACTCGTGGGTGTATGCCATCCGGACCCGGAGATTTATCTATTTTAATCTTATTTAGCCGGTTTCGCACCTCTTCTTGGGTTAGATTGGTGACCCTTAATATAGGGTTTTCATTGTTTCTTGGGATTTCACCTAGCATTTCATTTTCCACCGTGAATACCGTGGAGAAGAAGGTGTTTAATATGTTAGCTTTTTCCTCGTCATCTACAACCATTCTTTCCTCACTATTTTTTAAGGGGCCTACATTTTCAGTTTTTATTCTTTTACTATTGATATAGTTGAAGAACAGTTTGGGATTAGTTTTACTCTCCTTAGCAATGTGCTTCTCTGTTTCTTTTTTGGCAGCTTTAATTAGTTTTTTAGATAAAGTATTTTTCTCCCTATAGTTTTTTAGAGCTTCAATGGTGCCATCCTTCTTTAGTAGTGCAAATGCTTTCTTTTTACTGTTAATTGCCTGTCTTACTTCTTTGTTTAGCCACATTGGGTTTTTCCTATTTCTAGTCCTTTTATTCCCACAAGGTATAAACCGCTTACACTGCCTATTTAGGATGTTCTTAAACATTTCCCATTTATTATCTGTATTCTCATTTCTGAGGATATTGTCCCAGTCTACCAGATTAAGGGCATCTCTAAGCTGTTCAAACTTTGCCTTCCTAAAGTTCAATGTTTTTGTGACTCCCTGACAAGTCCCCCTAGTGAAAGACAGGTGAAACTGCACAATATTGTGGTCGCTATTTCCTAAATGCCCAACCACCTGCAGATTTGTTATTCTGTCAGGTCTATTAGATAGTATTAGGTCTAAAAGTGCTGCTCCTCTGGTTGGATTCTGCACCAATTGTGAAAGATAATTTTTCTTGGTTATTAGCAGAAACCTGTTGCCTTTATGGGTTTCACAGGTTTCTGTTTCCCAGTTAATATCCGGGTAGTTAAAGTCCCCCATAACCAGGACCTCATTATGGGTTGCAGCTTCATCTATCTGCTTTAGAAGTAGACTTTCCATGCTTTCTGTTATATTTGGGGGTTTGTAACAGACCCCAATGAGAATTTTGTTACCATTTTTCCCTCCATGAATTTCAACCCATATGGACTCGACATCCTCATTCCCTTCGCTAATATCCTCCCTTAAAGTGGACTTTAGACAAGACTTTACATAGAGACAAACCCCTCCTCCTCTCCGATTTTTACGATCCTTTCTAAACAGACTGTAACCCTGTAAGTTAACTGCCCAGTCATAGCTTTCATCTAACCATGTCTCGGTTATTCCCACTATGTCAAAGTTACCTGTAGATATTTCTGCTTCTAGTTCTTCCATCTTGTTTGTCAGGCTTCTGGCGTTTGCGAGCATGCAGTTTAGAGGATTTTGTTTTGTTCCAATCTCCTCACTGTGGATTGTTTTAGAAATGTTCTTACCTCCCTTCTGAGTATGTTTTCCTGGGTCGTCTTTGTTCGAGTCTAATGTTTTTCTTCCCGTCCCCTCTTCTTCTAGTTTAACGCCCTCCTGATGAGTGTAGCGAGTCTTCTGGCGAATGTGTGTTTCCCAGGTTTGTTGAGGTGTAGTCCGTCTCTGGCGAGGAGTCCCTCATACCAGTAATTCACACCGTGGTCCAGGAATCCAAATCCTTGTTGTCTGCACCATCGTCTTAGCCAGTTGTTTGCATCAAGGATCCTGTTCCATCTCCTGGTGCCATGACCGTCTACTGGAAGGATAGAAGAAAAAACTACCTGTGCATCCAGTTCCTTTACTTTCTTCCCCAACTCTTCAAAGTCCTTACAGATTGTCGGTAGGTCCTTCCTTGCCGTGTCATTGGTGCCAACATGTATCAGAAGAAATGGGTGGACGTCCTTGGAGCTGAAGAGCTTTGGTATCCTATCGGTCACATCCTTGATCATCGCACCTGGAAGGCAGCATACTTCTCTTGCAGTTATGTCCGGTCTGCAGATGGCTGCTTCGGTGCCTCTCAGTAGTGAGTCTCCCACCACCACCACTCTTCGTTGCTTCTTGGCTGTACTTTTTGCTGTCACTTGTTGCTGTGTGCCCTTTTCTTTTTTGCTTGCTGGTATTGCTTCATTCTTAGGTGTGCCATCTTCATCCTCTACAAAGATTTGATATCGGTTCTTCAGTTGTGTGGTTGGTGATTTCTCCATGGTCTTCTTGCTTCTTTTGGTCACATGCTTCCACTCATCTGCTTTTGGAGGTTCTCTGACACTTTTTGCACCTTCTGTGACCAGTAGAGATGCTTCTGTTCTGTCTAGAAAGTCTTCATTCTCTTTGATGAGTTTCAAAGTTGCTATTCTTTCTTCCAGACCCCGCACCTTTTCTTCTAAAAGGGCCACTAGTCTACACTTCTGACAGGTGAAATTGGATTCTTCTTCTGGTCGATCTGTGAACATGTAGCACATGCTGCAGCTCACCATGTAGGTTGTCACATCTGCCATGTTGCTCCTAGATCCTGCTGACTTGCTGTGTGTTTTCCTTCTTGTGTAATCTACTCAGCCAAGCTCTCTTGCAATAATGTCCTACAGGCAAAAATTTGGTGATGCTTTCGAAGCAGCTGGTCCCGGCTGTACCCAACGATCTTCTAGCTTAGGGAGACTTCGCTTCTCCCAGAAGGCACCTGGAATATGCAAATTAGCCTCCTGAAGCTTGAATCCCTGGTTTGGTGATGCTTTCGAAGCAGCTGGTCCCGGCTGTACCCAACGATCTTCTAGCTTAGGGAGACTTCGCTTCTCCCAGAAGGCACCTGGAATATGCAAATTAGCCTCCTGAAGCTTGAATCCCTGGTTTGGTGATGCTTTCGAAGCAGCTGGTCCCGGCTGTACCCAACGATCTTCTAGCTTAGGGAGACTTCGCTTCTCCCAGAAGGCACCTGGAATATGCAAATTAGCCTCCTGAAGCTTGAATCCCTGGTTTGGTGATGCTTTCGAAGCAGCTGGTCCCGGCTGTACCCAACGATCTTCTAGCTTAGGGAGACTTCGCTTCTCCCAGAAGGCACCTGGAATATGCAAATTAGCCTCCTGAAGCTTGAATCCCTGGTTTGGTGATGCTTTCGAAGCAGCTGGTCCCGGCTGTACCCAACGATCTTCTAGCTTAGGGAGACTTCGCTTCTCCCAGAAGGCACCTGGAATATGCAAATTAGCCTCCTGAAGCTTGAATTCCTGGTTTGGTGATGCTTTCGAAGCAGCTGGTCCCGGCTGTACCCAACGATCTTCTAGCTTAGGGAGACTTCGCTTCTCCCAGAAGGCACCTGGAATATGCAAATTAGCCTCCTGAAGCTTGAATCCCTGGATACCTTTTCAGGCATTGCAGACTGAGCTTTAACCGGATGGCCACGCTGTCCTCCAACAGGTTTTGGCTTTGCCACGCGTTTTGGGCAAGATACGGGCCCGGCAGATGGAACCTGTTGCGATGTTGATGCCTGCTGCGGCCCCTCCTCCACCGCTTCAGAACTGCTGCCGCCTGCACCCTGTTCCCCCAATGGCTGCCAATCGGGGTCAAGAACTGGGTCATCTATTACCTCTTCTTGTAGCTCGTGTGCAACTTCGTCTGTGTCACCGTGTCGGTCGGTGGTATAGCGTTCGTGATGGGGCAACATAGTCTCATCAGGGTCTGATTCTTGATCATTACCCTGCGAGGGCAATGTTGTGGTCTGAGTCAAAGGACCAGCATAGTAGTCTGGCTGTGGCTGTGCATCAGTGCACTCCATGTCAGATTCATGTGTAAAGAGCTCCATGGAGTAACCCGTTGTGTCGCCTGCTGCATTCTTCTCTGTTGTTGTTTTTGCTGAAGAGGACAAGGAAGCGACTTGTCCCTGACCGTGAACATCCACTAACGACGCGCTGCTTTGACATTTACCAGTTTCACGAGAGGAGTCAAAAGAGCTAGAGGCTGAGTCAGCAAGATAAGCCAAAACTTGCTCTTGCTGCTCCGGCTTTAAAAGCGGTTTTCCTACTCCCAGAAAAGGGAGCGTTCGAGGCCTTGTGTAGCCAGACGACGAACCTGGCTCCACAGCTCCAGACTTAGGTGCAATATTTTTTTTCCCACGACCAGCTGATGCTCCACCACTACCACTACCCTCATTACCAGCTGACAATGAACGCCCCCGGCCACGACCTCTTCCACCAGACTTCCTCATTGTTTTAAAAACGTAACCAAACTAACGGTATTAGTTGCTGTCACACAACTTACACGGTGAGCTATAACTTTAGTATGATTTAGCTACCCCTTTACAGGTGAGTGAGACCACAACGAAAATCAGGCACAATGTTACACACTCTGTTGTTGGTGGCAACAAATGAGAGAGATGCCACACACGCAGGACTGTCACTGAAGCACAAATGTAAATATTAATCTCCCACTGATTTGATTTTTTTTTTTTTTCAGGGAGACTTTAGGAAAAAAAAATAATAGAATAAAATGATGTTTTCAGGAAGAATTTAGAAACCAAATAAAATAAAATGATTTTTTCAGGGAGAATTTAGAAAACAAATAAAACAAAAAAAGGCTTTCTATGGCCCACTGAGTGAGAGATGACGCACACAGGAGTCAGGAGTGGCACACAAGCCCAGAGGCCAATATTTATCTCCCACTGATTGATGTAGTGATTTTTTCAGGTAGATTTTGGAACCCAAATCAAGCTAAAAAAATAATAGGCTTTCTATGGCCCACAATTGGAGAGAGAGAGAGAGATGGCACACCCAGAAGTCAAGACTGGCACACAAGCAGAAAGGGCAATATTAATCTCCCACTGATTTGATTTTTTTTTTTTTTCAGGGAGACTTTAGGGAAAAAAAATAATAGATTATAATGATTTTTTCAGGAAGAATTTAGAAACCAAATAAAATAAAATGATTTTTTCAGGGAGAATTTAGAAAACAAATAAAAGAAAAAATAGGCTTTCTATGGCCCACGGAGTGAGAGATGACGCACACAGGAGTCAGGAGTGGCACACAAGCCCAGAGGCCAATATTGTTCTCCCAATGATTGATGTAGTGATTTTTTCAGGTAGATTTTGGAACCCAAATCAAGCTAAAAAAATAATAGGCTTTCTATGGCCCACAATTGGAGAGAGAGAGAGATGGCACACCCAGGAGTCAAGACTGGCACACAAGCAGAAAGGGCAATATTAATCTCCCACTGATTTGATTTTTTTTTTTTTTCCAGGGAGACTTTAGAAAAAAAAAATGATTTTTTCAGGAAGAATTTAGAAACCAAATAAAATAAAAATGATTTTTTCAGGGAGAATTTATAAAACAAATAAAACAAAAAATAGGCTTTCTATGGCCCACTGAGTGAGAGATGACGCACACAGGAGTCAGGAGTGGCACACAAGCCCAGAGGCCAATATTTATCTCCCACTGATTGATTTATTGATTTTTTCAGGTAGAATTTAGAACCCAAATCAACCAAAAACATAAATAGGCTTTCTATGGCCCACTATTTGTGAGAGAGATGGCACGCTCAGGACTGGCACACAAGCCCAGAGGCCAATATTAATCTCCCACTTTTTATTTTTTTTCAGGGAAAATTTATAAACCCAATAAAAAAAATAATAAATAGGCTTTTTATGGCCCACTATCTGAGAGAGAGAGATGGCACGCTTAGGACTGGCACACAAGCCCAAAGGCCAATATTAATCTCCCTTTTTTTTTTCAGGGAGAATTTATAAAACCAAAAAAAAATAAATAAATAAATAGGCTTTCTATGGCCCACTATTTGTGAGAGAGATGGCACACTCAGGACTGGCACACAAGCCCAGAGGCCAATATTAATCTCCCACTTTTTTTTTTTTGTTCCAGGGAAAATTTATAAACCCAATAAAAAAAATAATAAATAGGCTTTCTATGGCCCACTATCTGAGAGAGAGAGATGGCACGCTTAGGACTGGCACACAAGCCCAAAGGCCAATATTAATCTCCCACTGATTGATTTATTGATTTTTTCAGGTAGAATTTAGAACCCAAATAAAGCAAAAAAAAAAATAGGCTTTCTGTGGCCCACTGAGTGAGTGATGATGCACACAGGAGTCAGGAGTGGCACACAAGCCCTGAGGCCAATATTTTTCTCCCACTGATTGATGTAGTGATTTTTTCAGGTAGATTTTAGAACCCAAATCAAGCAAAAAAATAAATAGGCTTTCTATGGCCCACTGACTGAGAGATGGCACATACAGGAGTCAAGAGTGGCACACAAGCCCTGAGGCCAATATTTTTCTCCCACTGATTGATGTAGTGTTTTTTTCAGGTAGATTTTATAACCCAAATCAAGCAAAAAAATAAATAGGCTTTCTATGGCCCACTGAGTGAGAGATGGCACACACAGGGATGGCACTCTAGCAGAAATGTCAATCTTAATCTCCCACAAAAAAAAAAAAACAAAAACAGGGAGTGTCCAACAATTCCTATCTCCCTGCAGTAATCTCAGCCAGGTATGGCAGGCAGCAATAAGGAGTGGACTGATGCACAATTTAAATAAAAAGTGTGGACAAACAAAAAAGATAGCTGTGCAGAAAGGAAGGAACAAGAGGATTTGTGCTTTGAAAAAAGCAGTTGGTTTGCACAGCGGCGTACACACAGCAATGCAGCTATCAGGGAGCCTTCTAGGGCAGCCCAATGAGCTACAGCGCTGAGGGGAAAAAAAAAAAATGTAGCTTCCACTGTCCCTGCACACCGAAGGTGGTGTTGGGCAGTGGAAATCGCTACAGCACAAGCGGTTTGGTGGTTAATGGACCCTGCCTAACGCTATCCCTGCTTCTGACGAAGCGGCAGCAACCTCTCCCTAAGCTCAGATCAGCAGCAGTAACATGGCGGTCGGCGGGAACGCCCCGTTATAGCCCCTGTGACGCCGCAGACAGCAAGCCAATCACTGCAATGCCCTTCTCTAAGATGGTGGGGACCAGGACCTATGTCATCATGCTGCCCACACTCTGCGTTTACCTTCATTGGCTGAGAAATGGCGCTTTTTGCGTCATTGAAACGCGACTTTGGCGCGAAAGTCGCGTACCGCATGGCCGACCCCGCACAGGGGTCGGATCGGGTTTCATGAAACCCGACTTTGCCAAAAGTCGGCGACTTTTGAAAATGAACGACCCGTTTGGCTCAACCCTAGTGTTGAGCTTTAATCTAAGTTGCAGCATTATTGATTGGTTGGTTAAACCTACAGTAAGTGTACAGCACAAACAAAGTTATGCGCAAGCATACCGGTTACTATAAGTGCAATGCGTAGGTGCACTATCACACTGTGGGCAATAGCAGATAAAACCTAGAACAAAATCAATGGGTAAATACCCTGCAGTAAGTAAATAAATAATAATAGTACCGTATATACTCGAGTATAAGCCGACCCAAGTATAAGCCGACTCCCCTAATTTTGCCACAAAAAACTGGGAAAACTTATTGACTCGAGAATAAGCCTAGGGTGGAAATGCAGCAGCTACCAGTGAATTTCAATAATAAAAATAGATCATTGTTTCCCCATAGCTGTGCCATATAGTGCTCTGCGCCGTTCATTATTGCCCTATAGCTCTGCCCCATATAGTGCTCTGCGCCGTTCATTATTGCCCTATAGCTGTGCCCCATATAGTGCTCTGCACCGTTCATTATTGCCCTATAGCTGTGCCCCATATAGTGCTCTGCACCGTTCATTATTGCCATATAGCTCTGCCCCATATAGTGCTCTGCACCGTTCATTATTGCCCTACAGCTGTGCCCCATATAGTGCTCTGCACCATTCATTATTGCCCTATAGCTCTGCCCCATATAGTGCTCTTGCACCATTCATTATTGTCCCATAGCTCTGCCCCATACTGTGCTCTGCTCTGCACCGTTCATTATTGCCCTATAGCTCTGCCCCATATAGTGCTCTGCACCGTTCATTATTTCCCCATAGCTGTGCCATATAGTGCTCTGCACCGTTCATTATTGCCCTATAGCTGTGCCCCATATAGTGCTCTGCGCCGTTCATTATTGCCCTATAGCTGTGCCCCATATAGTGCTCTGCGCCGTTCATTATTGCCCTATAGCTGTGCCCCATATAGTGCTCTGCACCGTTCATTATTGCCCTATAGCTGTGCCCCATATAGTGCTCTGCACCGTTCATTATTGCCCTATAGCTCTGCCCCATATAGTGCTCTGCACCATTCATTATTGCCCTATAGCTCTGCCCCATATATTATTATTTATTATTATTATACATTTTTATAGCGCCATTTATTCCATGGCGCTTTACATGTGAATACGGGGCAAATATAGACAAATACATTAAACATGAGCAGATAACAAGGCACACGAGTACATAAGGAGGGAGGACCCTGCCCGCGAGGGCTCACAGTCTGCAGGGGGTGGGTGAGGATACACTAGGAGAGGGAAGAGCTGGCTGTGCGGCTGTTCAGTAGGTTGAGGATCACTGCAGGCTGTAGGCTTGTCGGAAGAGATGAGTCTTCAGGTTCTTTTTGAAGGTTTCTATGGTAGGCGCAAGTCTGATGTGTTGGGGTAGAGAGTTCCAGAGTATGGGGGAAGCACGGGAGAAGTCTTGGATGCGGTTATGGGAAGAAGAGATGAGAGGGGAGTAGAGAAGGAGGTCTTGGGAGGATCGGAGGTCGCGTGTAGGTAGGTACCGGGAGACCATGTCACAGATGTATGGAGGAGACAGGTTGTGGATGGCTTTGTATGTCAGTGTGAGGGTTTTGAACTGGAGTCTCTGGGCGATAGGAAGCCAGTGAAGGGCTTGACACAGGGGAGAGGCTGGGGAATAGCGGGGGGACAGGTGGATTAGTCGGGCAGCAGAGTGTAGGATGGATTGGAGTGGTGCCAGAGTGCTAGAGGGGAGTCCAGAGAGTAGGAGGTTGCAGTAGTCGAGGCGGGAGATGATAAGGGCATGCACTAGCGTTTTTGCAGGGTTGCGGTCAAGGAAAGCACGGATCCGGGAAATATTTTTGAGTTTGAGACGACATGAGGAGGCAAGGGCTTGGATATGTGGCTTGAAAGAGAGGGCAGAGTCGAGGATCACCCCGAGGCACCGGGCGTGTGGGACTGGGGATAGTGAGCAGCCATTGACATTGATGGATAGGTCTGGTGGAGGGGTAGAGTGAGATGGGGGAAAGATGATGAATTCTGTTTTGTCCATGTTCAGTTGTAGAAAGCGAGCAGAAAAGAAGGCTGAAATGGCAGACAGACAGTGCGGGATTTTGGTAAGCAAGGAGGAGAGGTCAGGTCCGGAGAGGTAGATCTGCGTGTCGTCAGCGTAGAGATGGTACTGCATACCGTGGGATTCTATGAGCTGTCCCAGGCCGAAAGTGTAGATGGAGAAGAGTAGGGGTCCTAGAACAGAGCCTTGAGGAACACCGACTGACAAGGGGCGAAGTGAGGAGGTGGTGTGGGGGAGGGAGACACTGAATGTTCGGTCTGTCAGATATGACGAGATCCAGGAAAGGGCCAAGTCTGTGATGCCAAGGGATGAGAGGATTTGTAGCAAAAGGGAGTGGTCTACAGTGTCAAAGGCAGAAGACAAGTCCAGGAGAAGGAGGACAGAGTAGTGTCGCTTGCTCCTGGCAGTTAGTAGGTCATTGGTGACTTTAGTTAGGGCAGTTTCAGTTGAGTGATGGGAACGGAAGCCTGATTGTAACCGATCAAAGAGGGAGCAGGAGGAGAAGTGGGAGGACAGTTCAAGATGGACGTGTTGCTCCAGCAATTTGGAGGCATAAGGGAGAAGAGATATTGGGCGATAACTAGACACAGAGGATGGGTCGAGGGAGGGCTTTTTGAGGATGGGTGTGATCTTGGCATGCTTGAAGGATGAGGGAAAGACACCTGTTGTGAGTGAGAGGTTGAAGAGGTGCGTTAGGGTTGGGATGAAGACCGTGGAAAGGTTAGGGATGAGGTGGGATGGGAGCGGGTCAAGCGTGCAGGTGGTGAGGTGTGATCTTGACAGGAGGGTGGAGAGCTGATCTTCTGTCATGGTGGAGAAGCTGGTTTTGGAGGAGCAGGGTTGAGCAGCTAAGAGGGGCAGTGGGCGCTGTGGGCCAAAGCTTTCTCTGATCGTATCGATCTTCTGTTTAAAGAAAGAGGCGAAGTCATCAGCAGAAATGAGGGGGGAGGGAGGAGGTGCGGGGGGACGGAGTAGAGAATTGAAAGTGTTGAAAAGCTGATTAGGGTTGTGGGACAGGGAGGATATGAGGGATGAGAAGTAAGTTTGTTTTGCGGCAGTGAGCGCAGACTTGAAGCTGGCGAGGGACTGCTTGTATGCAGTGAAGTGGTCGGCAGAGTGGGATCGCTTCCATCTCCGCTCAGCAATCCTGGAAGCCCGTCTCAATTCTTTGGTCAGGCTGGTCAGCCAGGGCTGCCTGTTAATTGTACGAGTTTTACTATGCATGAGTGGGGCGGCCGAATCGAGTGTTGTTGTTATTGTGGTGTTATAAAAAGTGGCAGCAGCATCTGTGTCATGAAGGGAGGCTATGTCTGTGAGAGGGAGAAGGGACTCAGAGAGTGATTGTAAGTTGAGATGTTTGAGATTTCTGCGAGGGTGTGTGAGTTTGTGGAGTGGGGGTTGCACACTAGGAGAGGAGAGGGACGAGAATGTCAGTAGGTTGTGGTCAGACAGGGGGAGGGGTGTGTTAGTGAGGTTAGTAAGGGAGCAGAGGCGGGTGAAGATGAGGTCCAGCGTGTGGCCATCTTTGTGAGTGGCCTCAGAGGACCATTGAGTGAGGCCAAAGGAGGCAGTCAGTGATAAAAGTTTAGAGGTAGCTGAGGTGAAAGTGTCAATGGGGACATTGAAATCACCCATGATGATAGTGGGGATGTCAACAGAGAGGAAATGAAGTAGCCAGGTGGTGAAGTGGTCGAGAAAGGTGGAGATGGCTAGTTCTGGGGGGCGGTAGATGACAGCCAGCTGGAGGTTGGAGGGGGAATAGATGCGGACAGAGTGCACCTCAAACGAGGGAAGAGTAGCGGAGGGTGGTAGCGGGATTGGAGTAAAGGAGCAGGTGTCGGACAGGAGCAAGCCAACTCCTCCACCGCGTTTGTTGCTGGGGCGAGGGGTGTGAGAGAGGTGGAATCCGCCATAGGAGAGCGCAGCTGGAGAGGCCGAGTCAGAGGGGGTGAGCCAGGTTTCAGTGAGGCCGAGGAAGGAGAGTTTGTTGGTGATGAAGAGGTCATGGATAAATGTCAGTTTGTTGCAGATGGAGCGTGCGTTCCATAGTGCTCCAAGTAGGGGGAGCTGGGGAGTGGGGGCTGGATGAATGGGTATGAGGTTGTCGTGGTTGGGAAAACGTGCGGAGGATCGTGGCAGGGGGTTAGAAACGAGTGTGGGGATGAATTGGGGAGGGCCGGGATTTGGGGATATGTCACCAGCAATGAGGAGTAACAGACAGATCATTAGAAGGTGGGAGCAGGATAGGACATGATGTGGCCGTGTGTGTCTGGATAAAAAGGATTGTATGTGGAGGAACAGTTCTGAGGAGAAGGTGAGATGGCTGGGGAGTATGGAGGAAGAAATGACTAGTTCCTTACTAGGAGGAGGGATTGCAGGAGATTGTAAGAAGGAAAGTAGTATGGGGGTGAAAGAGAAAAGAAACCGAAACATTGTAGTGGTTAGTGTTCTGTTACCTTCCAGTCAATTCCAGTCCAATTCAGTCTAATTCAGAATCATAATTAAAAAGATGTAATTTAAAAGATGGAAGTTAAAAGATGATTTGCAGCAGACTGAGTCTATAGCAGACTCCTGCATGTGACTATATCCCCAGTTAAGGGCAATCAGGTGTGAATGAGGGGGTGGCTGGGTATGGGAGACCAGATGTAGAGAGTTAAGCAAAGGTCATAAAGTGAGGGAGGGGTAAGACTGACCACTCAAAGAGATGCCAGGATCACACAATGAGAGACATGAAAACAGGTCGTGGAAACAAGCTCATAGGTGAGAAAGCATACTAAAAGGATTATATGTGCTGCACCAAGACACTCAGATCCAGGGGAAGCATAGAAAAGCCAGTGCAATATACAGAGACATTCAGAAGCCAGGGAGAGCTGGGTAAAGTCAGTGCATACCATGGAAAATCAATGCAGTATACAGAGATATTCTGGAGCCAGGGAGAGCTGGGTAAAGTCAGTGCATACCATGGAAAATCAATGCAGTATACAGAGATATTCTGGAGCCAGGGAGAGCTGGGTAAAGTCAGTGCATACCTGTGGGAAGAGGAGAACAGCTCGATTAGATGGTGCAGGTGATGATAATATTGTAGTAGTGATGAGTAGCCAAATGCATTCTAGAATTCAGTCTAATTCAGAATCATAATTAAAAAGATGTAATTTAAAAGATGGAAGTTAAAAGATGATTTGCAGCAGACTGAGTCTATAGCAGACTCCTGCATGTGACTATATCCCCAGTTAAGGGCAATCAGGTGTGAATGAGGGGGTGGCTGGGTATGGGAGACCAGATGTAGAGAGTTAAGCAAAGGTCATAAAGTGAGGGAGGGGTAAGACTGACCACTCAAAGAGATGCCAGGATCACACAATGAGAGACATGAAAACAGGTCGTGGAAACAAGCTCATAGGTGAGAAAGCATACTAAAAGGATTATATGTGCTGCACCAAGACACTCAGATCCAGGGGAAGCATAGAAAAGCCAGTGCAATATACAGAGACATTCAGAAGCCAGGGAGAGCTGGGTAAAGTCAGTGCATACCATGGAAAATCAATGCAGTATACAGAGATATTCTGGAGCCAGGGAGAGCTGGGTAAAGTCAGTGCATACCATGGAAAATCAATGCAGTATACAGAGATATTCTGGAGCCAGGGAGAGCTGGGTAAAGTCAGTGCATACCATGGAAAATCAATGCAGTATACAGAGATATTCTGGAGCCAGGGAGAGCTGGGTAAAGTCAGTGCATACCATGGAAAATCAATGCAGTATACAGAGATATTCTGGAGCCAGGGAGAGCTGGGTAAAGTCAGTGCATACCATGGAAAATCAATGCAGTATACAGAGATATTCTGGAGCCAGGGAGAGCTGGGTAAAGTCAGTGCATACCATGGAAAATCAATGCAGTATACAGAGATATTCTGGAGCCAGGGAGAGCTGGGTAAAGTCAGTGCATACCATGGAAAATCAATGCAGTATACAGAGATATTCTGGAGCCAGGGAGAGCTGGGTAAAGTCAGTGCATACCATGGAAAATCAATGCAGTATACAGAGATATTCTGGAGCCAGGGAGAGCTGGGTAAAGTCAGTGCATACCATGGAAAATCAATGCAGTATACAGAGATATTCTGGAGCCAGGGAGAGCTGGGTAAAGTCAGTGCATACCATGGAAAATCAATGCAGTATACAGAGATATTCTGGAGCCAGGGAGAGCTGGGTAAAGTCAGTGCATACCATGGAAAATCAATGCAGTATACAGAGATATTCTGGAGCCAGGGAGAGCTGGGTAAAGTCAGTGCATACCATGGAAAATCAATGCAGTATACAGAGATATTCTGGAGCCAGGGAGAGCTGGGTAAAGTCAGTGCATACCATGGAAAATCAATGCAGTATACAGAGATATTCTGGAGCCAGGGAGAGCTGGGTAAAGTCAGTGCATACCATGGAAAATCAATGCAGTATACAGAGATATTCTGGAGCCAGGGAGAGCTGGGTAAAGTCAGTGCATACCATGGAAAATCAATGCAGTATACAGAGATATTCTGGAGCCAGGGAGAGCTGGGTAAAGTCAGTGCATACCATGGAAAATCAATGCAGTATACAGAGATATTCTGGAGCCAGGGAGAGCTGGGTAAAGTCAGTGCATACCATGGAAAATCAATGCAGTATACAGAGATATTCTGGAGCCAGGGAGAGCTGGGTAAAGTCAGTGCATACCATGGAAAATCAATGCAGTATACAGAGATATTCTGGAGCCAGGGAGAGCTGGGTAAAGTCAGTGCATACCTGTGGGAAGAGGAGAACAGCTCGATTAGATGGTGCAGGTGATGATAATATTGTAGTAGTGATGAGTAGCCAAATGCATTCTAGAATTCAGTCTAATTCAGAATCATAATTAAAAAGATGTAATTTAAAAGATGGAAGTTAAAAGATGATTTGCAGCAGACTGAGATAGTGCTCTTGCACCGTTCATATTGCCCCATAGAAAGCTCTGCCCCATATAGTGCTCTTGCACCGTTCATATTGCCCCATAGAAAGCTCTGCCCCATATAGTGCTCTTGCACCGTTCATATTGCCCCATAGAAAGCTCTGCCCCATATAGTGCTCTTGCACCGTTCATATTGCCCCATAGAAAGCTCTGCCCCATATAGTGCTCTTGCACCGTTCATATTGCCCCATAGAAAGCTCTGCCATTGTCGCTGCTGCTGCTGCTGCAGTAAAAAAAAAAAAAAAACACATACTCACCTCTCTTGCTTGCAGCTCCCGGCGTCTCGTTCCGGTGTCTCGTCCCGGCGTCTCCGCTCTGACTGATCAGGCAGAGGGCACCGCGCACACTATATGCATCATCGCGCCCTCTGACCTGAACAGTCAGAGCGCAGAGACGCCGGGAAGATGGAGCGACGCCGGGAAGATGGATCGGCGCCCGGCGGCTGGAACGCGGACAGGTGAATATTACAGCTTCTTCCTCTATCAGCGGTCACCGTTACCGCTGATTAGAGAAATGAATAGGCGGCTCCACCCCTATGGGAGGTGGAGCAGCCTATTCATTTCTCTAATGAGCGGTCCCACGTGACCGCTGATAGAGGAAGAACTGCAGCACCGAAGACCGTGGGATGGCAGGGGGAGCGCCAGGATCGCTGGGACTAGGTAAGTATGCCTCAGCGCCCTCTCCCCCTCACCCGCCGACCCCACCGCTACCGTGACTCGAGTATAAGCCGAGAGGGGCACTTTCAGCCCAAAAATTTGGGCTGAAAATCTCGGCTTATACTCGAGTATATACGGTACATATACAGTTGAAACCAGAAGTTTACATACACTAGAGAAAAACATGCATTTGTGTCTTTTTATAAATATCTGACATGAAATCAGAATAAACTTTTCCCATTTTAGGTCAATTGGGATTACCATAATTATTAACATTTGCCAAACGCCAGAATAATGAGAGAATTTTAAGGTATTTTTATTACTTACTGCAAAGTCAAAAGTTTATATACACTAAGATGACTATGACTTTAATCAATTCTGGACTGCCCATATGATACTGCGATGGATTATATACGGCACTCAAAGTCATTGGAATAGGTGCTCAAGTGAGCGCTTATCACAGATGACGCAGCTCGCCATATTACCTGTGCCAAGACACATGATTTATTTATCAAGCGGAAAACAGAATATAGAGCGGGTTATCCTATTTACCCTAACCGCTACACCGGACTACGTTTACCCGGTCTGTTTATCAGACCCATGGCACTGGTAATTTTCCCTGTGCTAGGAAACGTGGTTCCCTAAAAAAGCAGAATACAGTTTCTGATGAAGGTCTATAACCAGACCGAAAACGTTAAATTAATCACTGTATGCAAAATAAATTGGAACCCCTATTTTTCAACACGATACATTTTGAGTGCCGAGTTTTTTACTTATATTATGCCCATATGATGCTGTCATGTGTTTAAAAGCTTCTGATTTTTTGGCAACATCTGAGTTAGTTAGAGACACACCTGTGGATGTGTTATTTATAATGCATACCTGAAACACTGCTTAGCTGGCATCATGAGAAAAGAAGATTATGTGGTAATACTGAAGCAACATCTCAACACATCAGCCAGGAAGTTAAAGCTTGGGCGGAAATGGGTCTTCCAAATGGACAATGACCAAAAGCAGAGATATGTCACACAAAATACTTAATAAGTAACATTTCCCACATGACTACATTACATCAGCACAATTTTGGAACCAAATTTTTTTTTGTTAGGGAGTTATAAGGGTTAAAATTTGACCAGTAATTTCTCATTTTTACAACACCATTTTTTTTTTAGGGACTACATCACATTTGAAGTCATTTTGAGTGGTCTATATGATAGAAAATACCCAAGTGTGACACCATTCTAAAAACTGCACCCCTCAAGGTGCTCAAAACCACATTCAAGAAGTTTATTAACTCTTCAGGTGTTTCACAGGAATTTTTAGAATGTTTAAAAAAAATGAACTTTTAACTTTTTTTCACAAAAAATTTACTTCAGCTCCAATTTGTTTTATTTTACCAAGGGTAACAGGAGAAAATGGACAACAAAAGTTGTTGTGCAATTTGTTCTGAGTACACTGATACCCTATATGTGGGAGTAAACCACTGTTTGGGCGCATGGCAGAGCTCCGAAGGGAAGGAGCGCCGTTTGACTTTTCAATGAAAAATTGACTGGAATTGAGATGGATGCCATGTTGCGTTTGGAGAGCCCCTGATGTGCCTAAACATTGAAACCCCCACAAGTGACACCATTTTGGAAAGTAGACCCCCTAAGGAACTTATCTAGATGTGTGGTGCGCACTTTGACCCACCAAATGCTTCACAGAAGTTTATAATGTAGAGCTGTAAAAATCAAAAATCATATTTTTTCACAAAAGGATTTTTTTCGCCCCCATTTTTTTATTTTCCCATGGCTAAGAGAAGAAATTGGACCCCAAAAGTTGTTGTGCAATTTGTCCTGAGTATGCTGATACCCCATATGTGGGAGTAAACCACTGTTTCAGTGCATGGCAGAGCTTGGAAGGGAATGAGCGCCGTTTGGAATGCAGACTTAGATGGAATGGTCTGCAGGCGTCACATTGCGTTTTCAGAGCCCCTAATGTATCTAAACAGTAGAAACCCCCCACATGTGTCCCCATATTGGAAACTAGACTCCCCAAGGAACTTATCTAGATGTGTTGTGAGTAGTGTTGAGCAATACCTTCCGATATCGGGAAATATCGGGATCAGATTGGATCTGCTGATATCCAAAAAATATCGGATATCACCGATACCGATACCGGAAACCAATGCAGGTCAATGGGACACAAATATCGGAATGAAGATAAACCCTTTCTTTACTTGCACATCCAGTACCGGAGGGGGGAAGAGTGTGGGTGATGCGTGGGCAGAGACTGCGTAACAGTGTGGGACCGTGGGGGGTCTGTGCGGGCCTGCTGGGGGTCTGTATGGGCCTCTCGGGGTCTGTGCGACCTGCCGGGGGTCTGTGCGACCTGCCGTGGGTCTGTACGGGCCTCTCGGGGGTCTGTGCGGCATGCCAGGGGTCTGTACGGGCCTCTCAGGGGTCTGTGCGGCCTGCCGGGGTTCCGTACGGGCCTCTCGGGGGTCTGTGCGGGCCTCTCGGGGGTCTTTATGTTTGTGTGCAGGCATCGTCTGATGGGACAAAAAGTCCCATCGGGCTATGCCTGCTACAATGGCAGTGATTGACACATTAGCCAACGATGGGACAGTAGTAGTCCCATCATCTGGCTAATGTGTTGAATGTAAAAAAAACACAAACATACATACTACATACAACATACTACATACATACTACATACATACTACATACTACATACATACTACATACATACTACATACATACATACTACATACATACATACTACATACATACTACATACATACAACGTACATACAACATACTACATACATACATACAACATACTACAAACATACTACATACATACATACATACAACATACATACAACATGCCACATACATACAACATACTATATACTACATACATACATACATACAACATACATACATACAACATACGTACAACATACTACATACATACTACATACATACATACATACAATATACATACACCATACATACTACATACATACAGCATACATACAACAAACATACAACATACATACTACATACATACTACATACATACATGCTACATACTACATACAACATACATACATACATGCTACATACATACATACTACATACATACATACTACATGCATACTATATACATACAACATACATACATACATACAACATACATACATACAACATACATGCATACTACATACATACTACATACAGTACATTCATACATTACATACAATACAGACATACAGTACATATAACATAGAGTAGATACTCACCATCACTTGTCACTTTGTTCCCCAAAGCCAATGTCATCTGTAAAAAACATTAAAATAACAAACAAACAATATACTCCTTGATCCACAGAAATCAACGAGTGTCACATGACGATCTCACGTGGAGAACTGCAGCATCATCTAATGCGACCGCTCTCTAGGGGCTCCAGGAATACAATGACGGGAGGAAGGTATCCTTCCGCACTGTATTCCTCCGCCACTGTAAAAAATAGTCCCTAGTCTCACTTTTGGCATTGCTGTGTGAGAAATTTCCCATGCAGCAATTGCCATAAAGTGAGACTCTGAACTATAGCAACCTCTCAGTGATGCACTGCAGGAGCCATTGTCTCCTGTCAGTGTGTCACTGAAGGTCCTATAGAAAAGTGACATCACCCGATGTCACTGTTCTATAGGGGAGATCATTGTGGGACACTCGTTATTAATTGGACTACGGCAGACAGCTAGTATACGGTTTATTATTTTACGCTTTTGCAGGCGCTGAAGCATGGTAAGCGTGGTTAAATGAAGACGCAAGTGTGAAAGAGGCCTTAATGAGCGTTTAGTTTAAAAAAAAGTAAAAAAATCACGCAATTTTCTGCACCAGAGGGGGAAAGCTGACGGCCGGGGGCCAATATTTTTAGCCTGCTATGAATATCAGCCCGCAGCTGTCTGCGTAGCCTTTACTGGCTATTAAAATAGGGGGACCCCCCCAAAAATGACGTGGGGTCACCCTATATTTTAGAGCCAAAAAGGCTACGCAGACAGCTGCGGGCTGATATTCATAGCCTAGAGAGGGGACATAGATATTGGCCCCCTCGGCTACAAATACCAGTCCGCAACCGCCCCAGAAATGGCATATCTGTAAGATGCGCCAATTCCGGCACTTAGCCACTCTCTCCCCACTCCCGTGTAGCAGTGGTATATGGGGTAATAAGGGGTTAATGTCACCTTGCTATTGTAAGGTAACATTAAGCCAGGTTAATAATAGAGGCGTCAATAAGACGTCAATAAGACGCCTCTCCATTATTAATCCTAGTGTAGTGGAAGAGATAAAAAATATATTAAGGCACAGCCAGAAAAAAGTATTTTAATATTCTTCATTTAACCATACGTACCATAATTCAGCGCTTCCAAAAAGTAAAATAATGAACCGTATACTACCTGTCCGCTGTAGTCCAATTAATAACGAGTGTCCCACGACGATGTCCCCTATAGAACAGTGACATTGGGTGATGTCACTGCTCTATAGGACCTTCAGTGACACACTGATGGGAGACAATGGCTCCTGCAGTGCATCACTGAGAGGTTACTATAGTTCAGAGTCTCACTTTATGGCAATTGCTGCATGGGAAATTTCTCACACAGCAATGCCAAAAGTGAGACTAGGGACTATTTTTTACAGTGGCAGAGGAATACAGTGCGGAAGGATACCTTTCTCCCGTCATTGTGTTCCTGGATCCCTAGAGAGTCGTATCAGCTGATGCTGCCGTTCTCCACGGGAGATCGTCGTGGGACACTCATAGATTTCTGCGGATCAGGGAGTATATAGCTTGTTTGTTATTTTAATGAGTATCGGACTCCGTATCGGAAATCCGATACAGCATATATCGTCCGATACCCGATATTTGCAGTATCGGAATGCTCAGCCCTAGTTGTGAGAACTTTGAACCCCCAAGTGTTTCACTGCAGTTTAGAGCCGTGAAAATAAAAAATCTTTTTTTTCCACAAAAATGTTTTTTAGCCCCTCAAATTTTTATTTTTCCAAGGGTAACAAGAGAAATTGGACCCCAAAAGTTGTTGTCCAATTTCTCCTGAGTATGCTGATACCCCATATGTGGGGGGAACCACCATTTGGGCGCATGGCAGATCTCGGAAGGGAAGGAGCGCCTTTTGAAATGCAGACTTAGAAGGATTGATCTGCAGGTGTCACGTTGCATTTGCAGAGCCCCTTATGTACGCAAACAGTAGAATCCCCCCACAAGTGACCTCATATTGGAAACTAGACCCCCCATGGAACTTATTTAGATGTTTTGTGAGAACTTTGAACCCCCAAGTGTTTCACTACAGTTTATATCGCAGAGCCGTGAAAATAAAAATATTTTTTTCTCACAAAAATATTTTTTTAGCCCCCAGAATTTTTATTTTCCCAAGGGTAACAAGAGAAAATGGACACCAAAAGTTGTCCAATCTGAGTACGCTGATACCCCATATGTTATGGTAAACCCCTGATTGGGCGCATGGGAAAGCTCGGAAGGGAAGGGAATTGGCTGAAATTGAGATCGGACGCCATATCACGATTGGAGAGCCCTTGATGTGCTTAACAGCGGAAGCCTCCAATTCTAACTGAAACCCCAACCCAAACACACCCCTAACCCTAATCCTAACTCTAACCATGACCCTAACCAAACCCCTAACCCGAACATGCCCTTAACCCTTACCACACCCCAAACCCCAACACACCCCTAACCCTGACACACCCCTAACCCTAATCCCAACCGTAAATGTAATCCAAACCCTAACTCTAACTTTAGCCTAACCTTAACCCTAACTTTAGCCCAAACCCTAAAATTAGCCCCAACCTTAACCCTAACTTTAGCCCCTACCATAACTGTAGCCCTAACCCTAACTCCAACCCTAACCCTAGCCCCAACCCTAACCCTAACCCCAACCTTAACCCTAGCCCCAACCCTAACCCTAACCCTAGCCCTAACCCTAGCCCCAACCCTAACCCTAGCCCCAACCCTAACCCCAACTCTAACCCTAGCCCTAACCCTAGCCCAACCCTAACCCTAGCCCCAACCCTAACCCTAATCCTAGCCCCAACCCTAACCCTAGCCCCAACCCTAACCCTAACCTTAGCTAAAACCTTAACCCTAGCCCTAGCCCTAAACCTAACCCTAGCCCCAACCTAAACCCTAGCCCCAACCCTAACCCCAATGATAGCTCCAACCCTAACTCTAGCCCCAACCCTAACCCTAACTCTAGCCCCAACCCTAACTCTAGCCCCAACCCTAGCCCCAAACCTAACCCTAACCCTAAAGGGAAAATGGAAATAAATACATTTTTTATTTTATTGTTTTTCCCTAACTAAAGGGGTGATGAAGGGGGGGTTGATTTACTATTTATAGCATCTTTTTAGCGGATTTTTGTGATTGGCAGCTGTCACACACTAAAAGATGTTTTTTATTGCAAAAAATAGTTTTTGCGTCTCCACATTTTGAGAGCTATAATTTTTCCATATTTTGGTCCACAGAGTCATATGAGGTCTTGTTTTTTGTGGGACGAGTTGACGTTTTTATTCGTACCATTTTTGGGCCTGTGACATTTTTTGATCGCTTTTTTACTCCGATTTTTGTGAGGCGTAATGACCAAAAACCAGCTATTCCTGAATTCTTTTTTTTTTTTTATTCTTCGGGATAGTATGATTACAGCGATACCTCATCTATATCATTTTTCTATGTTTTGGTGCTTTCAGATAAAAACTATTTTATAGAAATAATAATTCTTTTTGCATCGCTTTATTCTGAGGACTATAACTTTTTTATGTTTCGTTGATGACTCTGCATGGTGGCTCGTTTTTTGCAGGACAAGATAACGTTTTCAGCGGTACCATGATTATTTATATCCGTATTTTTGATCGCGTGTTATTCCACTTTTTTTGTTCGGGGGTATGATAATAAAGGGTTGTTTTTTGCCTCAGTTTTTTTTTTACGGTGATCACTGAAGGGGTTAACTAGTGGGACAGTTTTATAGGTCGGGTCATTACGGACGCCGCAATACTAAATATGTGTACTTTTATTATTTTTTTGTTTTTTTAGATAAAGAAATGTATTTATGGGAACAATATATATATTTACTCTTTAATTAGAAATTTTTTTATTTTTTTTCATATGTGAATATGTTTTTTACTTTATAACATTGCCCCAGCGGTGGACATCACACTATAGTGTCAGATCGCTGATCTGACACTTTGCAGTGCCCTGTGTCAGATCAGCGATCTGACAGGCACTGCAGGTTGGCTTGCAAGCTCTTGCTCTGAGCAGGCGCTTGCAAGCCACCTTCCTGCAGGACCCGGAAGCAGCCCTGTGGCCATTTTGGATCCGGGGCCTGCAGGGAGGAGGAGGTAGGAGACCCTTGGAGCAACGCGATCACATCACGTTGCTCCGAGGTCTCTGGTATCAGGGAAGTCCATGACTGCTCCTGGCACATAGTGCCGGATGTCAGCTGCGATAGTCAGCTGACACCCAGCCACGATTGGCCGCGCTCCCCCCGCTATTACATACTATTCCATCACTGGGAATTAATTCCCAGGTCACATCGACGGGATAGTACGTCATATGGGATTAAGGGGTTAGGGGTGTGTTATACTAGTTCACACTAGTATATAAAAAATTAATCTTTTTTGATTCAGAAAAAATGGCTGAATTTTCTTCCATATTATCATGTGTGTGCCTTTTGGTGTGCCATCTATATATCCGTTATTTTCATCCATATGACATCCATTTTAGCCATCAATCCTTATATATTATTTCTAAACATTCTTTTTTGGTTCATACTGCACCCCCACACACAAATAATACACCATTTGAAAGGTAAACTTGCCCCCTTCAGCAAGAAAATAGCCAAACAAACCACACATCCACGATGTGATCACAAAATACAGTTTAAACATTAATTTTCATAAACCAGCAGTAAGGAAAAATGACCTGGAGGTGGCACCACACTACACCAAAGCACACTACCTAACTAACATTTGCCTTGGGGGTTTCCAGCTTGCCGAACTTCTTGCCCAGCCGATTTCAGGCACGTTGGAGGATTGCACACTTCACTGCAGGTGAGTCACAAATGCAAATACATTTGTAAACATGCACTGCCTATTTAATTTCACACTTGCTCTATTTATACTCCACTGACACACACAAATGATACACCATTTCAAAGGTCAAATAACCTGCAGGTGGCATTTGCCTTGGGGTCTTTCCAGCTTGCCGAAGTGCTTGCCCAGCCTATTTCAGGCAAATTCAAGGATTGCACACTTCACTGCAGGTGAGTCACATATGCAAACACATTTGTAAACATGCACTGCTTTTTCAGTGATTACTTCACCCCCACACACAAATGGTGAGTCGCATATGCAAAAACTTGCACTGCTTTTTCGTTGATTACTTCACCCCACACACGCAAATAATACACCATTTGAAAGGTAAACTTGCCCCCTTCAAGCAACAAAAGACACAAACAATCCACACATTCACGGTTTAATCAATAAATACAGCTTGAACATTCATTTTCAGAAACCTGCAGAAAAAAACAATAGCCTGCAGGTGGCACCACAACCTCAAGACATTTTGTTTGCCTCTACTTATCAAACCAATTTATTGTATTACCAATCTAAATATATAAATGCCTCTCTGTGTTAATCATCTCATTAAATACATTAACATTTGACCAGCTTGATATTCCTAAAAT
This sequence comes from Ranitomeya imitator, assembly GCF_032444005.1. Lineage (NCBI taxonomy): Eukaryota > Metazoa > Chordata > Amphibia > Anura > Dendrobatidae > Ranitomeya > Ranitomeya imitator. The sequence goes on from NC_091287.1 coordinate 170,012,545, forward strand.
TGCCTGCGCCCCCGACAACCAAAGTGCAAATATTTTGCACGGGCCAACAAGTAATTTAAAATATAATCTTAGGCCAAATACGGTTTTCTATTGAGCTTAATGTGTGAGCCTGATACTAAAAACAGATCAGACTTGTGCACGCTGCAGTTTTTTTCACAAGGACAATCTGTGTGCAAAATGACTTGCATTGGTCTGTGTGATGTCTGTATCTTTATGTTATCCATTTAGCACAAAGACATATAATAAGCTCATGTGAAGGAACTCTAATAGGCTAAAATGTATTGTAATGTTACATGATCCAACATTGCAAAAGTACTGATCACAAGTGTAACATACAGAAATAACATCCTGTAACTAATGTAACATCTTATTACTACTACATTGTGAATGATGGAAACAAGCAAGGTGATTTGCTCTTTGCATCTCTTTCCCACAAAATGAATAAATTAAATGTTGTATGTTATATGCACCCCAAAACATTGCACTTGTTTACCTAGAAAAGAAGCCCTCTAGTAGTTATGTCAAGACAAATATATCTATCAGACAACAAAAGCAAAAAAAAAATAAGATTGGTTGTCTCCTTGAGACATACATATCCTTAGTATGTTAAAAAGATTATAAATATACAGTGGGTGCGGAAAGTATTCAGACCCCTTTACATTTTTCACTCTTTGTTTCATTATATCCATTTGGTAAATTCAAAAAAGTTTAGGGAGATAGGAGAAAGTTCCACAAAGTCATCTATCTCTGCAGCCCTCCACCAGTCAGGCCTTTAAGGCAGAATGGCCCGACGGAAGCCTCTCCTCAGTGCAAGAAATATGAAAGCCCGCATACAGTTTGCTAAAAAATACATGAAGGAGTCCCAGACTATGAGAAATTAGATTCTCTGGTGTGATCAGACAAAGATAGACCTTTTTGGTGATAATTCTAAGCGGTTTGTGTGGAGAAAACCAGGCACTGCTCATCACCTTCCCAATACAATCCCAACAGTGAAACATGGTGGTGGCAGCATCATGCTGTCGGGATGTTTTTCAGCTGCAGGGACAGGATGACTGGTTGTCATTGAAGTACACATGAATGCAGCCAAGTACCGAGATATCCTGGATGAAAACCTCTTCCAGAGTGCTCTGGACCTAAGACTTGGCCAAAGGTTCACCTTCCAACAAGACAATGACCCTAAGCACACAGCTAATATAACAAAGGAGTGGCTTCAGAATAACTTTGTGACCATTCTCGGAGGGTCGGAGCCCTGACCTAAACCCAATTGAGCATCTCTGAAAAGACCTGAAAATGGCTGTCCACCAACGCTCACTTTCCAACCTGATGGATCTGGAGAGGATCTGCAAGGAAGAATGGAAGAGGATCCCAAAATCTAGGTATGAAAAACTTGTTGCATCATTCCCAAGAAGACTCATGGCTGTACTAGCTCAAAAGGGTGCTTCTACTCAATACTGAGCAAAGGGTCTGTATACTTATGACCATATGATATTTCATTTTTTTTTAATAAATCTGCAAAAATTACTACATTTCTGATTTTTTCAGTGAAGATGTTGTGCAGCACGTACATTAGTGGGAAAAAAAATTACTTTTTTGAATTTACCAAATGGCTACAATGAAACAAAGAGTGAAAAATTTAAAGGGGTCTGAATACTTTCTGTACCCACTGGTTATCCATTCCTCAGGCTTTATTTGGACTTGATACATAAACTTTCTCTAGCCGCTTTGTAGATCTTTAAGTATAGTTTCTTTCACATGTTCTTTCCAGTGTGATGTATTAAATCTTTGGTTTGTTCTCATCCTCCAACTGAGCTATATGACATTTGGTTATGGCAAGATCAATCCCCCCAACTATATTTATGTGTTTTGTGGTGGTAATAGGTTTGCCTGTGTATCTGAAGAAAGGCCCTGTAGTTCATAGAAAACTAGGTCTTTAGTGCTTATGATGTCTTCCACCCTGAACTCAGCGGGACTTGAATCTACATACCGTATATACTCGAGTATAAGCCGAAATTTTCAGCCCAAATTTTTGGGCTGAAAGTGCCCCTCTGGGCTTATACTCGAGTCAAGGTGGGTGGCAGGGTCGGCGGGTGAGGGGGTGAGGGCGCTGAGGCATACTCACCTAGTCCCAGCGATCCTCGTGCTGTCCCTGCCATCCCACGGTCTTCGGTGCTGCAGCTCTTCCCCTCTTCAGCGGTCACTTGGGACCGCTCATTAGAGAAATGAATAGGCGGCTCCACCTCCCATAGGGGTGGAGCCGCGTATTCATTTCTCTAATCAGCGGTAACGGTGACCGCTGATAGAGAAAGAAGCTGCGGCACCGAAGACAGCTGTGACAGGCAGAGTGAGCGTCAGGATCGCTGGGACTAGGTAAGTTTGTAATATTCACCTGTCCGCGTTCCAGCCGCCGGGCGTCGCTCCATCTTCCCGGCGTCTCCATCTTCCCGGCGTCTGCGCTCTGACTGTTCAGGTCAGAGGGCGCGATGACGCATATAGTGTGCGCGGCGCCCTCTGCCTGATCAGTCAGTGCAGAGACGCCGGGAAGATGGAGGCGCCGGGATCGGATGCTGGGAGCTGCAAGCAAGAGAGGTGAGTATGTGTTTTTTTTTTTTTTATTGCAGCAGCAGCGGTGGCACAGATTTATGTGGAGCATCTATGGGACAAAATGAACGGTGCAGAGCATTGTATATGGGGAACAGATATGGGGCAATAATGAACGGTGCCGAGCACAGTATGGGGCACAGCTATGGGACAAAATGAACGGTGCAGAGCACAGTATGGGGCACAGCTATGGGACAAAATGAACGGTGCAGAGCACTATATGGGGCACAGCTATGGGACAAAATGAACGGTGCAGAGCACAGTATGGGGCACAGCTATGGGACAAAATGAACGGTGCAGAGCACTATATGGGGCACAGCTATGGGGAAATATGAACGGTGCAGAGCACTATATGGCACAGCTATGGGGAAATAATGATCTATTTTTATTTTTGAAATTCACCGGTAAATGCTGCATTTCCACCCTAGGCTTATACTCGAGTCAATAAGTTTTCCCAGTTTTTTGTGGCAAAATTAGGGGGGTCGGCTTATACTCAGGTCGGCTTATACTCGAGTATATACGGTATTTAGAATCATAAAAAGGTTTTTTCCCCCAATGAAACATAATCTTTTTGGCATTTTTTGTACAATGTTTTTTAAATCTATCTATCGATCTATCTATCTTTCTATCTATCTATCCATCTGTTTATCTATCTATCTATCTATCTATCTATCTATCTATCTATCTATCTATCTATCTATCCCATATCTATCTATCTATCTATCTATCTATCTATCTATCTATACCTATCTATCTATCTATCTATCTATCTATCTCTCTATTAATAGTGATTTATAGTTTGTGATCCCCCTCAGAATTTTCCATGTTTATGTGTGAATTTGACCTAAAACTACATCATGTTTTCACACAAATGCTAAAAATTGATAAAGAAAATCAAATCAAACAAATGAGTCAAAATATTAGCTTTTCCAATTTTGGACATGACAAAAATGACCCAATATCACAAGCCTGTGAGTGAATAACTATGTGAACCCTGTGCAAAAATAACTGCATCTAAATGTTTCCGGTAACCTAGACGCTGGAATATATAGATAAAACACTTAACCTTTGTTGTCAAAATGGCCACAGGTTTATTTAAAGCACAGTATTAAAACAATCATAAAAGATATCATGTGAATTCGTAGGCCACTGTGATTCAAGAATACTGTGATATCCCCACCTGTCGACGTACAGCACAAAGCCAGACAGCCATATAGAAGTGGCATGTAGTGGCTTATCCTTCAAGCAGAGTCATTAAAGGTTAGGGGCACAAATGACCCTCACTCTGGTGCTTAACTAATGTACCTGCCCCAGATAAACATTTACATTATGATACCCCTCAGGCCGGCCACCATAGCTGAAGCTGTTCACTACTTCACAGAGAAGAGTGACCTGTTAGTCACTTAGAGAAGGCCGAGGGGAAGAGGCCGGGGAGCTGCACTTACATAAAAATTTACAGATGGATTTCTATAAAATGGAGCAGACTTATGGAATAGACATCATCAAAATTACAGGGACTTTACATAGATGACATTAATTTGGGGTCTTGAATCCCATTGACAACAGAGGCCACTGATAATTTCACGCAGCATCATGGTATGTAACAGGTTAAATGTAAAGTTAACATTTGCTACAGTTCATATGCTGATAGCATGGACTTCTTACTAATCAGAACAAACATTATCTTCCTGTTTAGCAAAGCTTGTGGTATATGTCAGTGCCAGTTGCTGGTATTAGGCTCCAGCTCACTGTGTGCTGTGATTTACAGTAATAATACCAAGCTACAAAGTAATTACAGCAATGAACACAATAGATACCAATGCAAACAGTGTGACAGGGGAATCCTTGCCCTGCTGAGATTACAATTGTTTACCTGTGTGAGCGCACACAAATACCCAGCTTAGGTCCACAGCTGTTTTCTTCTACCGCTTCAGGCAAAAATTATGAAATTTCTAAACTTAGAGGATGTTCGTGCGGCTTTTTTGCATCATAGCAAATACTAAAATCACATGTGTTTTATGACATGAAACATTCTTTGTTTCATAGCTGAGCATTCAGATATTTTGACAGGGGAAGATTCAGGTTAGGAATTGCAGCAATTGTTAGTTCATTTGGTCACAGTCATTGCCACCGCCTTAAATGCATAAATGTAAACCACGGAATCAGCCAAAAAAGGGGCACTATGCACTAGAATTGTACAAGCAAAAAGATAACCATAAGTGATGAGCGAGTGTACTCATTGCCCGGATTTTCCAGAGCACGCTCGGGTGACCTCCAAGTATTTGTTATTGCTCGGAGATCTAGTTTTCATCGCCTCAGTTGCATGATTTACGGCTTCCAGATACCTAAATACATGTGAGGAATGCCTGTTTGTTAGGGAATTCCCACATGTATTCAGCGTATCTGGAAGCCGTAAATCATGCAACTGAGGCGATGAAAACTATATCTCCGAGCAATAACAAATACTCGGATGTCACCCGAGCACGAGTGGGAAAACCCAAGCAACGAGTACACTCGCTCATCCCTAATGACCATTAATCGGAACATAAAGGGACGATATACAACTTGGACACTTGTTTTTAAAAGGCACTCAGTGAAGAGATTGGTGTAATGGCACAGTCTTACATTCTATTAAAACACGTTTCAATGAAATCCATGGACTGGATGCATAACAGAAAGGGGACGATTCAATACCACTGGCATTGTACACGACAGTCTTGAGGGACAGTGTTGTAGTGTTAAAATCACCTAAATCATTAAGGAGTGCATACCTCTTAGTAATTAGGCTCATCTTACAAGTGCCGTGAGCCTCTACCAGAGTTGTATTTCACTCAGGGACTAGAGTACATTTCTGGCAAAATTTATGCCACCAAATTTGCGTAAATTTTCATAAATTAGAAGGACGGGCCTAGCCACAGCTCATCGATGCTCCAATCATTTCTGTGCAAGTGATTGGAACTGGTGGAAAAATTCCCCTAAATTTCCAACATTCAGAGATGTGTCTTACATCAGATTACTGGCAAAACCACTTAAATGAATCAGGCTCAGAATGTTTGGAAATTCAAAGAGCCCTTATTCATGTCATACATGCAAAATTTAATATGCAGGTGCATCTCACAAAATTAGAATAACATCAAATAGTTAATTTATTTCAGTTCTTCAATACAAAAAGTGAAACTCATATATTACATAGAGTATTACATAGAGTCATTACAAACAGAGTGATCTATTTAAAGTGTTTATTTCTGTTAATGTTGATGATTATGGCTTACAGCCAATGAAAACCCAAAAGTCATTATCTCAGTAAATTAGAATACTTTATAATACCAGCTTGAAAAATGATTTTAAAATCTGAAATGTTGGCCTACTGAAATGAATGTTCAGTAAATGCACTCAATAGTTGGTCCAGGCTCCTTTTGCATCAATTACTGCATCAATGCGTCATGGCATAGAGGTGATCAGCCTGTGGCACTGCTGAGTTTATGGAAGCCCAGATTGCTTTTATAGCAGCCTTCTTCTTGTCTGCATTGTTGGGTCTGGTGTTTCTCCTCTTCCTCTTGACAATACCCCAAGGTTCTCTATGGGGTTAAGGTCAGGCGAGTTTGCTGGCCAATCAAGCACAGTGATACTGTTGTTTTTAAACCAGGTAATGGTACTTTTGGCAGTATGGACATGTGCCAAGTCCTGCTGGGGAATGAAATTTCCATCTCCAAAATGTTTGCCGGCAGAGAGAAGCATGAAGTGCTCTAAAATTTTCTGGTAGACGGCGGTTCTGACTTTGGTCTTGATAAAACACAGTGGACCTACACCAGCAGATGACATGGCTCCCCAAACCATCACTGATTGTGGAAACTTCACACTAGAACTTGGAAATCAAGGTCCAAGAGTCTGGAGCAAGAATGGAGAGACAGACAATCCAAGCTGCTTGAGGTCTAGTGTGAAGTTGCCACAATTATATTTTAATTTTGTGAGATGCAACTGTATGTATTTATTTAAATGCAAAACGAACAAATCTCAAAGTATGCTGTAAAGATGCAATACATCATTAGAAGTAGGTAAATACAGAACAAATTATATGCTTTAAGTGTTTGGATCAATAATTATATAGCAAATCACTTTTGGAATTCATCCCAATAGGAAGCCTTGTGCAATGTCTAAGAATAGAAAAAACTTCCTGATTGTGTATATGGTTGCTGTAATCACTGCCTCTGATTGGTATTGGTATATATACCCTTTTAATTCCAAAAAGCACATAAGTGATCAGTATGTTATTGGTTTTATTTTACAATAAAATGTTTACTAATTCATTGTACACTTGTTTGTCCAATATTCTGTTTACTGTTTGTATACTATTTCTGCCATTCTGCAAATTCAGGTTTTGAGTAGTGATGCTGATGAGTGAATTTGTTCGAAAAAATGATAAATTTGGCAAGAATATGGCGCATTTGGATTCGTGATTGGAAACACAAACAAAATTTTATAAAATCGGAAAAAATCGTAAACATTCAGTAAAAGGAGCTGGAAAATATTTGTGTTGCCAATAAAGTATTTTCAGCATTTTGACTACGATAATGGTGGTGCATCATGAGCATTGGGCACGTTTTTGATGTGGGGAGGTGGCTTGAAGAGCTCAGAGGAGCGGCGTGCTTGTAAACTGTATTTTTCTTTCTAACTTTATGTGTACCCATTGTGGCTAGTCAATCATGGCGCAGGAAACGTACACAATGTCCTGACACAACGACTTATGGTATTGGCTGCTGAAATCACATGTCCCTCTCCATATAAAGAGCAGACATCTTGTTTTAGTGCCATTTTGACACTAACAGCGCAGAGGCTGCTCCTGATGCTGGCAGTGTTAGCAGTTAGATTTTAGCTAATTAGCTAGGCAGTTGTTTCTTAGTCAGATAGTTTAGCTAGGTAGTGTCCAGTGTGGCTGTGAAATCGACCTTCCAGCATTTTTCATTTATTTTTTTGCCATTACTAAGGTCCACAGACAAAGACAGCAGGGCACATTTCATACAAGTGTGTTGTGCACTGCTTTGATTGTGCTCCATATACGAGTATACCGCTCTAAATCTCATTTTTTCTCTAGCTAAATGTGAAACAGTATGCCATATCCCACCTTGTCATTTAGAAGTGTGGTGACATTGTTCTGTGATTTGAGCTGTTGTATATGTATGTCATACAGTAGGGGACATCTTACTTTCAAACTGTTTGTAGCATCTAGTCTATTTTATACAGGCTTTATCCAACAACAAAAAAATTCTTCTGTTACTAACGTTCTAAAGTAAGGGAGATCTCACTTTGAAATTGTTTGTAGTATTTAGACTATGTTATAGAGGCCTAATACACAGTGCTGATGCCGCCATCATTAGCATCACTATTCCAGTCAACTTTGCAAAAAAAACTGAGTAGAGGGAAAAAGTGCAATAATTTGACTACTACATGTATGAACCTTCACATGCGTTACTCTGGTAATCCCACTGCGCTAAAATGCAGACCAGCGGAACTCACCAACCATCAGCCGCCTCAACAATCGCATCTGCTTCTTCCTCCTCCTCTGTAAGGGTATGTGCACACGTTCAGGTTTTTTCGTGATAAAAACGCTATAAAAACTCATTAAAAACGCATGCATTATGCATCCTATCATTTAGAATGCATTCTGCAATTTTTGTGCACATGATGCGTTTTTTTTCCGTGAAAAAAACGCATTGCGGTAAAAAAGCAGCATGTTCATTAATTTTGCGTTTTTTTGCATTTTCCCCGCTATTCTATGCATTTGGAAAAACGCAAAAAAAATGCATCAAAAACGTGCAAAAAAACGCATCAAAAACGCAAAAAAAAAAAGCATGCAGATTTCTGGCAGAAATGTCCGGTTTCTGTCAGGAAAATTTCTGCCAGAAATCCTGACATGTGCACATACCCTTACCTTGCCAAATATTGTGATGCAGGTCTCCGACCACAGAATCTCAGGTTCTTTACCCGCTCATGTCGTGCTGACTGAGAGCCCGCCATCAGCTGTAATGGAAGTTGACATACCTGCTGGTTTTGACAGATCTCAGAGAACAAGAACACCACAACTTTCTCAATCCACTGTAACATATCCACCTGCACCTCCCTCTCAGTCCAACAGAGTGTCCAGTTCACCGTACTCTGCCCCCTCAGCATTGCAGCCAGCCTACAGTCCCACAGTTGTGGTCACGTAAAAGATTGATTCCTCCTACAGATGAGATAAGAGGTTTAATGCCACCATCTCCAATCTGTTGGCCATGGAAATGCTGCCTTTCCACCTGGCAGGTACAGACAGTTTCCGAAAGCTGATTGCCGTTGCAGTCCCCAGTACTAGTGTTGAGCATTCCGATACCGCAAGTATCAGGTATCGGCCGATATTTATCGGAATTCCGATACCGTGTTCCGATATTTTTGTGATATCGGGAATCGGTATCGGGATTAAGATTCATGTGTAAAATAAAGAATAAAAATAAAAAATATTGATATACTTACCCTCGGACGCGCCCTGGTTGTCACCGCTGCAACCGCCATGCTTCCGTTCCTAAGAATGAGCGCGTTAAGGACTTTCGATGACGTCGCAGCTTGTGATTGGTCGCTGAACGGTCATGTGACCGCTCACGCGACCAATCACAAGCCGCGACGTCATCGAAGGTCATTAACGCGCTCATTCCTAAGAATGAGCACGTTAAGGACCTTCGATGACGTCGCGGCTTGTGATTGGTCACGTGAGCGGTCACATGACCGCTCAGCGACCAATCACAAGCCGCGACGTCATTGAAGGTCCTTAACGCGCTCATTCTTAGAAAGGGAAGCATGGCGGTTGCAGCGGTGACAACCAGGGCGCGTCCGAGGGTAAGTATATCAATATTTTTTATTTTTATTCTTTATTTTACACATGAATATGGATCCCAGGGCCTGAAGGAGAGTTTCCTCTCCTTCAGACCCTGGGAACCATAGAAAATACCTTCCGATATTTGTGTCCCATTGACTTGTATTGGTATCGGATATCGGTATCGGCGATATCCGATATTTTTTGGATATCGGCCGATACCATCCGATACCGATACTTTCAAATATCGGACGGTATCACTCAACACTACCCAGTACCAATTGCTCAGACACCATTACTTTTCTAAGAAAGCTGTGCCTGCACTTCACCAGCATGTCGCAGACAACAAAACCTGTTCCTTGACTAAATCTATGTCTGCCAGAGTGCATTTCACCACAGACAGTTGGACGAGTAAGCATGTTACAGCAATGTTACATCTCACTGACTGAGCACTGGGTGACTCTAGTGGATGAGGGGTCAGGCGCTGGTCCATAAGTCTTGGAATTCCCAAGGCTTGCAGGACAAACCTCTATATTTTACACTTCCTTCACTGCTTCTGCCTCCTCCTCTAAACCCTGTAGGGCCTCAACTTGTGTCCTCAATTTCTGCCTTAGTGAGACACGCGATCCAACAGTGCAGAGCGAATCCTCACCACCTTCATACTGTGCAGCCAGGGCTCACCACAATCAGGCATTGTTAAAATTGATATGCCTTTGAGATCGCAGTCATACAGCTGGAGTTGTGGACAACCAGGGAAGGACGAGCTCACACACGTGCTTTGCATGGCTCATGTCCTGAACCTGGTGGTACAGCATTTTTCCGCCACTATCAAGGCCTGGGGGAGCTGCTGCAGAAAGAATGTAAGCTGTGTGCTCATTTCCGCCATTTGCACCCCTCAGATCATCGACTTGCACCGATACAGAGGTCTTTTGCCATGCCAGTTAACAGGTTAATATGCAATTTGCCAACACGGTGGAATTCCTCTGTGCACATGTTGCAGCGTCTGTGGCAGCAGCAATGAGCCCTGACGCAGTAGGTAATGTCATATAGACTTTGCCAATGCAGTACGGACATGGCACTTATCATGTTTGAGTGGGCACAGATTAAGGACCTCTGCAGCCTTCCAAATGTCTACTAAGATGTTTAGTACTGATGCCACCATCATTAGCATCACTATTCCAGTCATCTTTATGTTGGAGCAGACTTTGAATAGCCTGCCGGAGGAGGTGGTCCAGAGTAAGAGGAGGATGCAGAGGAGGATGCTGAAGTGATAACATTGTCTCAAAGTTCCAGACTGTTGTCACATGGACGGGTGCCAAGGGAGGGTGGATTACTTTGATTGAGAGGAAATGGTGATAACAAACTGTAAGGGTACCGTCACACAGTGTCATTTTGATCGCTACGACGGCACGATCCGTGACGCTCCAGCATCGTAACAATATCGCTCCAGCGTCGTAGACTGCTGTCACACTTTGCAATGTACGACGCTGGAGCGATAATTTCATGACGTATGTGCGATGTAGAAGCCGTTGGTTACTATGCGCACATCGTATACAATATCGTGCACACCTATGTTACACCATGCGATCATGCCGCCACAGCGAGACACGAGACGACGAAAGAAAGTTTCAAACAATCTGCTACGACGTACGATTCTCAGCGGGGTCCCTGATCGCAGGAGCGTGTCAGACACAGCGAGATCACTGGAACGTCACGGATATATCGCTGGAACGTCACGGATCGTGCCGTTGTAGCGATCAAAATGCCACTGTGTGACGGTACACTTAGTTTGCAAGGTACAAGAGCCGAGGAACAAATGGAAGAGGAAGAGGCGATGGGCAAGCAACTGTCAGGAGTTGAAAAGGATAATCATCCCCTCTATGTTGTTCGTGGTTGGTATGAGGGGATGAGGAATCAAGCATCAATGTTACCCAGCCATCAACACTGCATGGGCTTGGGCTTCATGGAAGAGCCCGACATATCATGGGGAAAAAAAGTATTTAGTCAGCCACCAATTGTGCAAGTTCTCCCACTTAAAAAGATGAGAGCGGCCTGTAATTGACATCATAGGTAGAACATAACTAAGAGAGTGAAAATTGAGAAAACAAATCTGGAAAATCCCCTATCCGATTTGGCAAGATTTATTTTGCATATTATGATGGAAAAATAGTATATGGTCACCTAAAAACATTCAAAATTTCTGGCTCTCACAGACCTTTAACTTCTTCTTTAAGAGGCTCCTCTGTCCTCCAGTCATTACCTGTAGTAATAGCACCTGTTTGAACCTGTTATCAGTATAAAAGACATCTGTCCACAACCTCAAACAGTCACACTCCAAACTCTATTATGGTGAAGACCAAAGAGTTGTTGAAGGACACCAGAAACAAAATTGCAGCCCTGCACCAGGCTGGGAAGACTGAATCTGCAATAGGTACGCAGCTTGGTGTGATGAAATCAACTGTGGGAGCAATAATAAGAAAATGGAAGATTTACAAGACCACTGATAATCTCCCTCGATCTGGGGCTCCATGCAAGATCTCAACCCCGTGTGGTCAAAATGATCACAAGAATGGTGAGCAAAAATCCCAGAACCACATGGGGGGAGCTAGTGAACGACCTGCATAGAGCTGGGACCACCCTAACAAAGGCTACCATCAGTAGCACAATACGTCGCCATTTACTCAGATCCTGCAGTGCCAGATGTGTCCCCCTGCTTAAGCCAGTACATGTCCCGACCCCCGACACATCTGAATTTTGCTAGAGAGCATTTGGATTATCCAGAAGAGTATTGGGAGAATGTCATATGGTCTGATGAAGCCAAAGTAGAACTGTTTGGTAGAAACAAAACTTGTCGTGTTTGGAGGAGACAGAATGCTGAGTTGCATCCAAAGAACACCATACCTATTGTGAAGCAAGGGGGGTGGCAACATCATGCTTTGGGACTGTTTCTCTGCAAAGGGACCAGGATGACTGATCTGTGTACATGAAAGAATGAATGGTTCCATGTATCATGAGATTTTGTGTGTAAACATCTTTCCATCAGCAAGGACATTGAAGATGAAACATGGATGGGTCTTTCAGCATTATAATGATCCCAAGCACACCACCAGTGCAACAAGGAGTGGCTTCGTAAGAAACATATGAAGGTCCTGGAGTGGCCTAGCCAGTCTCCAGATCTCAACCCCATAGAAAACCTTTGAAGGGAGTTGAAAAATTAATGTTGCCCAGCGACAGGCCCAAAACATCACTGCTCTAGAGTCACTGCTCTAGAGGAGATCTGCATGGAGGAATGGGCCAACATACAGAAAACGTTTGACCTCTGTCATAGCCAACAAAAGATATGTGACTGATTTTAATTTCTCTCCTGCTTCTGTCTTGCCTGGGACAAACTTTTCTCTACACATTCTTGCACTTTGCGATATTGCTGCTGCCGCTCTGTATCCCAGTCTACATCTGGTGATGTCATTTCAGGTGTTAGTACTCCCATGTCAAGTCAATGGGTAACTTGCCAGGTCTCACTCTCATCAGGTAGGCCGGAGTGCAGTTGGTGGAGTTCACTGGGATATCATTGTATAGATCTATCAAATCCGGCCACTTCTCTGGTCACCGGTTTCTCTCTTCCAGGGGCATGGTCTTCAACAGGTCAAATACCACCTGGTTCATTTTCTCACTCATGCCATTTGTCTGTGGATGGTATGGCATTGTCCTGATTTTCTTGCATCCGTACAGGTTACAGAACTCCTGAAACACTTCTGCCTCAAAGGCTGGGCATTTGCTCCAGCTAACCGTGTGGTCGACAAAAGTGTTCTTGGAATGATTTGGCTGCCGTCTTTGTTGTTTGGTCTTTAACAGGCATGACTACCAGGAACCTGGAGTAATGGTCCACTATGGTGAGGGCGTAGACAGAGCCTGACCGGCTTGTGGCCAGCTTCACGTGATCCAAGGCTACCAGTTCAAGTGGCTTCTTTGTGACTATGGGCTGTAGGGTAGCCGTCTGACTGTTGCAGTCTTTCCTGCACAAGTTGCATGGGCCACACTCTCGGCACCACCTCTTAATGGCTCTTCTCATGCCAATCCAGTAGAATCTCTCATGAAGTAGGACTTCCAGCATCTTTCATCCGAAGTATCCTGCTCCATCGTGCTACACTTCCAAGACCATTGGTGCATCCCGCTTCAGGACTACCACCTGCCAGATTAGTTCATGAGTGTGTGAGTTGATGTTCCTCTAACACAGCTTACCCTCATAGATGAACAGCTTGCCCTTCTCTTTCCACAACTGTTGGGTCTCTTGTGGAGCATCTGGACCAGAGTGCAAATCAGCTTGTGTCAGTAGCTCCTTTACTAGGCAGACTGCTGGATCTCTATCCTGCGTCTCTGCCCACTCATGGTGGTGCAATGGGTTTAACATGGCCTCCTGCACAATGCAGTGCGTATTCCTCACCCCCCGGGAGCCTTGAGCCGCAACTGGGCGGTGAAAGGCTGGTAACTCAATTTCTTCGAATGTTTCCAGATCTTCTCTCTTGTCTGGTAAATTGGGCCTTCTGGACAGCGCATCATCATTAGCGTTCTAATGTCCCACTCGATACTTGATGGTAAACTTAAATTGGACAGCCGGGCCATCCATCGCTGCTCCTGTGCACCCAGCTTTGCCGTTTCAAGATGGGTTAGCGGATTATTGTCCATATAGATAGTAAAATTTGCTGTTGCCAGGTAGTGCTTCAAGCGCTCCGTTACCACCCAGACTATGGCAAGGAACTCCAGTTTAAAGGAACTGTAGTTGTCTGGGTTCCTTTCAGTGGGATGAAGCTTCCTGCTGGTGTAGGCAATCACTCTCTCTCCGACTCTCTGCACTTGTGACAGCACTGCTCCCAATGCCACGTTGCTGGTGTCTGTGTAAAGTACAAATAGTTGGTCATAGGATAGGCCAGGACTTCATTTCCCGTGAGAGCCAGCTTCATCCGAGTGAAGGATTTTTCTAACCTGTTGTTCCACTCAAATGGAGAACTCTTGTTCTTAGCCTTCTTGGATTGGACCACTAGCAAGTCTTGCGGAGGTGCAGCTATCTTGGTGAAGCCCCTGATGAATCTCCAGTAGTAGCCTACCAACCCGAGGAACTGCCGTACTTCATGAATGTTGTTGGGTTTTGGCCAATCCCTGATAACAGTGACTTTGTCAGGGTCTGGTGCCACATGTTCGGGGTTTACCACGTGACCTAGGAACTGCACCTTGGGCTTCAGCAGGTGGCATTTGGACGGCTTCACTTTCAGGCCAAAATTAGACAGGGCTTCGAACACCTTGGCAAGGTACTTCAAGTGGTCTTCATAGGTCTTGGAGAAGATGATTTCAAAGTTCTTGTGCCTGAGGCAACACTCCATCATCCTTTGGAATGTCCTCTGTGCGTTGCAAAGCCCGATTGGTATGTAGTTGAACTCGCTGAAGCCCATGGGTGTAGTGAAGGTGGTCTTCTCTTTATCCGCCTCTGCCATGGGAACCTGCCAGTACCCACTGGTGAGATCTGAGGTGGAGAAATAGTTAGCAGATCTCAGTGCAGTTAGTGATTCCTCAATTCTAGATAACGGGTAGGCGTCCTTGTGTGCAATACTATCATATCCTTGGCTCGTTGATAGTGTGCTGGGGGTTCAGGTCGGTACCTTTCTTTAATGGGTGGATGATCTCCAGTGGGGATATAGTGTTGGACCCCTTTTACCTGCCCAAAGTCTAGAGGATGTTTGCTGAAGACCGGCTCATACTCTCAAGCCACTGGGTAAGCCCCATGCTTGTGGTGCAAAGGAGTGGAGTGCCTACGTGTAGCTGTTGACACCAATCCTCCAGCTGTTCCTGAGAGCCATTGTCCTCCACCTGGTCGGATGGAAGCAAGGGTTCTGCTGTCTCTATTGCATTGTTAATTACAGTGAACAGCTTAGCAAAGGCGGCATAGCGGGGTAAATGGACCTCTTTTTCCCCACAATTCAGGATGCGTATCGGTACTCTCCCCTTGCGGACATCGACTACCCCATTGGCTGTCAGGACAGTGGACCTACTTCCAGAGTACACTGGTTCTACCAGAGCCTGGTAATCTTGACCCCTGAGGCCTATGGCTGCCCTACACCAAATTAACATTTCACTCCTTGGGGGTACTGCAATGGGGAACGGATCACTCACTCTGACACTGCCTACTTCTCCACCAGACAACTCTACCTTTTGTCTCTGCATCAGTGCTTTGATCTCCTTTTGCAGGACTCATTGCTGACTGGAACTGGCAGTCTCGGCTACCTGTTACAACAAAACAATAATTTCTGCAAGACAATGTTCTATTACATTGGTGCCTAAAGTGATCATAGGATGGCATTCTTGTTTGTCAATATCAACTATAATCAAACCTTGTGCCTGCAATTCTACTCGGCCAATCTTAATGGTCACCTCCTTATACCCTATTTGTAGCAAAGGCTGACCATTGCTGGCGACTATGGTCAGATCATTGTCTGGGCCACGGGTAATATCAGAGTCAGCTCAGTATCGTTTGTAAAGAATGTATGGCATAGTCATCACCATGGAGCCGGTGTCCCGTAAAGCGTTCATCGGGATGCCATCAATCACACCGGGCAGGACCGGGCATCCTCCAACATATATGTCTCACCAGCTTTCTGGGCCTGGTCACCTTACTCCTGGGGGGGTTGACCCTCTGCCCCAGGGGTTGCTCGTTTAAATTGCAAAATATTGCGATGTGTTCTGCCTTGCTGCAGCAGCGACAAATGGGTCATCCATCCTGGTCGTAGCGATTGTTGTCTCTCCCTCTGGTCGGTGGGATCCTCTTCTGCCGTTGCCACGGGATGTCATCTGGACTGGAAGCCAGCTGTATATTCTCCTTTGAGGACACTTGCATGGACTGCACGATTTTGGTTAGTGCAGCCACACTTTTGGTCATCTCCTTGACCTGGAGACGCAGTCCTGCAGCAGGGTCATTAGCCAGGGTCTGCGCGGGGCCTGAGGAAAGGATACTGCTTCCTGGTGGTATGTAATTGCTGGGCACCTAGGGGGCACTATATGGCTGGAATGTGGTTCATGAAGCACCCAGATGGCCCTATCTTTAAAGTGTGCAAAGTCCAGGTCAGGGTTATGTAGGGCCAAGATGCGCAGCAGTGTCCTGTGAGTGCTGGACAGGAGTCCCTCAATAAACTGCTCCTTTAACAATTTGTCCCCATCTTGCACATCTTGCAAGGTCAACCTGCTAAATGGCCCACAGCGCTTCCTGGAGATTAAAGGCATAGTCCCGTGTACTGTCCAGCGCCTTTTGTTTGCGCCCAAAGAATCTCATTTTAATCTCTGCTGCAGTGCGGGTGTCAAAGGTGTCATTTAGCCTGGCCAGGATTTGTTTAACAGTTCTTTTATTGGTGTCCAGCCAGGACTTTACTTCCCTCTGAGCTGCACCAGTTAACTTTTGATTCTCAGACAGGGGGTACACTTCAAACAAACTGCAGAGTCTCTCCTTAAAATCACTCAGGGTGTGCGACTCCCCTGCATACTGCGGTAACCAGGCTGCTCACTGTATGTACGGCATTGATAAGGGCATTATAGAAGATGTGTGTGTTGCTGCCGCTAGATCTGGCTGCACCATGGAGGCTGCGGCCGCGGCCGCCGCTGAAACTCCACCCGGATTGGGCATTTTTCTCCCCCCTAGTTAACCTCAGCAAGGCCCTGCGTTTTGTTACCGGAGTCAGCAGCTGCTCCACCGGTTGTCTGGACGATGCTCCTTCTGGTTTTCTGGTCCGGGGCCTCCTGCTTTTTCACCCACAGACGGCAGACCATGGAGCGCAGCTCCTCTTCACGCTCTTTCTTTTGTGCCGCCCATGAAGTCACACCCCTTTGCTCCTTGCATGCCACGCGGTGTGTAAAATGGCGGTTGTCATACAGTTCAACAAAGTCTATGGCACACAGGACCAAGTTTGTTGGGTCGGTCCATCCTGTTCTTGACGCCAGAAATACGACACCCGCTTGGGCCATGGGGTACTCGAAATAAATTGAGTCAAATGGCTCTTAAAGGGGTGGTCACGGCAGCCGGTCGGTGGCCCTGGGGATTCAATAAAAGTGATGAGTGAAATATCTGTAGGAGATTATTCGTGACGCCACCTGTGGTGTTTGGCTAGAGATGGCCGGCGCTGCTTAAGGTGACCATTGGGGCCGGTGGTGTTGCAGCTGAGACGTTTTGACTCCCCACAGGTGGAGCGGGGCCCCAGGCCCACCATAACAGTCTATGAGGGGTTGTGGACGTCGAGGTGCAAGAATAACTGGAGGTGCACAACACCTGGAGGTGTAGGTGCAGTCCGGTTTTAGAGATTCGGGCAGCCTGAAAGCAGTTCAGAATTCCCCTAGCCAGGTAGGGTTGGAAGTCTCCCTACTGCGCTGCTCACTGGGTTCTCCTCAAGTCCCTCTCTCAGTCTGTCCACTTAGTTAAATGCTACCCGCATAACAGGCAGCTTGAGCCTTTTCCAGGTATCACTCCCTCGTGGTGACTCCAGGCTCTGGTATGCAGCTGTGCCTTCGGGTGTCAGTTGTGAACCTGTAGTTCCCACACAACCACTGACTCCGGAGTCCGATCTGTTGCGCTTAATACTGGGGTGAGCTCAGTCGCAGCTCCACTCCCAGGCTCCCTCACATGCTTCCGCTCCCTTCACTGTTGGGAGAACCCCTTTTGAACACTAGTATTGAGCTATCAGCGTGAATCTGCTGGGTGGTGTAAGTACAACAAACACAAACACATACTAAACACTCGCACACATATACACTAAACAAGGGCAGCTAGAGGGTGAGCACAGGACTCAATCCCCTATGTGTGTTCGGCGGCAGACTGCCATCTTCCACTGTATATTAGATGAATAGAGCTGCTTAGTGCAGTTTAGGATATAGGCGTAGCTTGCTTCTAAGGACGTCTGGGCCTGGGATTGGGGCACATCCTATAGGCATCTGGGTGACATCTTAGTCTGGTACTTTGCAGAATACAGTATCTGTATCTGGAGGCATCTGTGGCACGCTCCAAAGGTAACCTCAACACCCCTTTAATGGCAGTCATAAATGGTGTGACAGATATATAAAAAATGGCAATTGCAGTAATAATTCTTTCACAACACTGAATAAATTAGCCTGGATTTGCCTAAAATGTAGAGGTACAAAGATAACATTTTTTCCAGATTCATAAGGAATCCTGAAACAGACAAGATCTGAAGAAAAATTGTTGTGCCCACAAATAAACAAAAGCCTATGGAGGAAACTTTTCTGGGGGCTGTTGTACGACTCTAAATGGGCAACTTCCATTACAAACTTTTTTTCAGAAGGAACCAGGATTGAAAACATTCTAAAAAGTGTGAATGAGGGAATTGGTTATGACAGTCTCAGTTGTGAAGTAATGGAACAACTTATTAAGTATACTGTGAGAACAATCTTTATCATTATTTTTGTTGCTTTCTTTAAAATATATATATTTTTTAATGGAAGGTACACTTTAGATACTAATAACCTTAATAAGTAATAGGTGAGGACTGCTTTATGAATGATGAAGGTTAATTACCCACAGAAGGAGCACAGTGAAGGAAATGAGTGTGTTTTGTTCTGTTTTTTTGTGTTTCTATACCATTGTGTTCCCTTGACACCAATTAGTGTATCTGTGTACTGATTCACTATGTCTTGGTTCCTGTCTGAGGATTTGAAGAGTGGAAAAAGGCGCTATATCTTGGATGAAATGAACCATAACATTTTTTATGCAACAACATTTTATTTATTTTTAAATTAATGACATGCAAAAAAAAAAACAGATGACAGATTTTCTCTAATAAAATGTCATACATAAAGATGAGATTAATGAAGACAGAGAAATGCTAAATAATTGCCTCCATTTATCAGTGAGAAAGTGTAAGGTTTGCACTGAGTCATTTAGGTCACATTTAATTTGTTAAAGACACCTTAGCTGCCATTAGTAGTATGTTTTACTCTAGATGCGTTGTTGTTTTGCCTTGGAAATGTAGTGTATTATATGGTGCTGCATGGATATGCTATACTGTGACCGTGAGATGGCTCTGCTGCAGCAAAGATATATGAAAGACTCAGCCGACAGAAAGTACAGTGTGTGGCGTGAACCACATGAAGTGTCAGGGAAATTTGGTCAATACAGCCTCTAGGCTGCAGGCTCAGGTGTAGACTCTGGTGGGGCCAGTCAGAGCCACATGAAGTGTCGGTGAAACTTGATAAATACAGCTTCTAGGCTAGAGGAGTCTCAGGTGCACGCTCAAGTGTGGCCAGTCAAAGCCACATGAAGTGTAAGGGAAACTTGATAAATACAGTTTCTACACTGTAGGCTCAGGTGCAGGCTCAGGTGTGGTCAGTTAAAGCCATATGAAGTGTCGGAGAAACTTGATAAATACAGCTTCCAGGCTGCAGTCTCAGGTTCAAGCTCAGGTGTGGCCAGTACAAGCCACATAAAGGGTAAGGGAAACTTGATAAATACAGCTTCCAAGCTGCAGTCTCAGGTGCAGGCTAAGGTGTGGCCAATAAAAGCCACATAACGTGTAAGGGAAACTTGATAAATACAGCTTCTAGGCTGCAGGCTCAGGTGTGGTTAGTCAAAGCCACATGAAGTGTTGGCGAACCTTGATAAACATAGCTTCTAGGCTGCAGTCTCGGGTGTGGTTAGTGAAAGCCACATGAAGTGTCCGAGAAACTTGATAAATACAGCTTCCAGGCTGCAGTCTCAGGTACAGGTTCAGGTGTGGCCAGTCAAAGCCATATGAAGTATAAGGGAAACTTGATAAATACAGCTTCTAGGCTGCAGGCTCAGGTGTGGTTAGTCACAGCCACATGAAGTGTTGGCGAACCTTGATAAACATAGCTTCTAGGCTGCAGTCTGTGGTTAGTGAGAGCCACATGGTAACGTGATAAATACAGCTTCCAAACAGCAGTCTCAGGTTCAGGCTCAGATGTGGCTAGTCAAAGCCACATAAAGTGGAAGGGAAACTTGATAAATACAGCTTCAAGGCCGCAGTCTCAGGTGCAGGCTCAGGTGTGGCCAGTCAAAACCACATAAAGTGTAAGGGAAACTTGATAAATACAGCTTCTAGGCTGCAGTCTCAGGAGTAGGCTCAGGTGTGGCAAGTCAAAGCCATATGAAGTGTAAGGGAAACTGCTGCAGTCTCAGGTTCAGGCTCAGGTGTGACCAGTCAAAGCCACATAAAGTGGAAGGGAAACTTGATAAATACAGCTTCGAGGCTGCAGTCTCAGGTGCAGGCTCAGGTGTGGCAAGTCAAATCCACATAAAGTCTAATGGAAACTTGATAAATATAGCTTCCAGGCTGCAGTCGCAGGTGTAGGCTCAGGTGTGGCCAGTCAAAGCCATATGGATTGTAAGGGAAACTTGATAAATACAGCTTCAAGGCTGCAGTCTCAGGTGCAGGCTCAGGTGTGGCCAGTCAAAGCCACATAAAGTGTAAGGGAAACTTGATAAATACAGTTTCTAGGCTGCAGTCTCAGGTGTGGTTAGTGAGAGCCACATGAAGTGTAAGGTTATGTGCACACGTTCAGGATTTCTTGCAGAAAATTCCTGAGAATTCCGGACATTTTCTGCAAGAAATCCGCAAGAAAACCGCATGCGTTTTTGCCGCGATTTTGCCGTGGTTTTGACGCGTTTTTGCCGCGGTTTTGACGCGTTTGTGCCGCGGTTTTTTCCAGACACTTCCCAATGCATTTTGGAGTGGGAAATCCGCAAAAAAAAACGGAAAATTAATGAACATGCTGGGTTTTTTGCCACGATGCATTTTTTTCACGGAAAAAAACGCATCATGTGCACAAAACATGCAGAATTCATTCTAAATGATGGGATGCTTATTGTATGCGGTTTTTTTGCGGTTTTATAGCGTTTTTATCGGGAAAAAACGTGAAAAAACCGCGAAAAAAACGCAACATGTGAACACAGCCTAAGGGAAACTTGTTAAATACAGCCTCTAGGCTGCAGGCTCAGTTGCAGGCTCAGATGTGGCCAGTCTGAGTCTTCACAGTAAAATAGTTGCTTGTGATGCAATCAGAGTGTGTAGTAGAGTGTGATGAGTATCCTGAAACAGGAGGATTGTAACAAAGAGATATAGGACCTATGAGTTAGGCCATACCGGTGGTGGAGGACAAATTGGACGGATGCTGTTATAGTTAGCTAAGTTGGGGAAACAAATGCTGAATGTGAGTGAATGCAAGGCAGGGTGCAAACTGCTTTAAAACATCTATTGGCTGCTTAAGGAAGTAATACAGGAGTCACAGCAAAGTCTGGGCTTAACATTAGAGGAATGAGTCCCGCCATATGCTATGACTAGATTGCTGTGTTACCAATTGGGTTACAGCTGTGATTCTGGCTGCCTGTGTGTTGGACAATTTATTCCCAATACCACAATCTGACAGTGGCTAGCAAATACAATTACAGTGTCATGCCAATCATAATTGTAACCAGAAAGCATTTGCATCTTATTGTAGAACCACCAGACTTGTATTGTATTATTGTACATACTGTAACTAACAAGATGTGCTTGATTCCCATTGTGAGAACGGTAAACTGTACTTTTATGCATTTGCAATACATTTACTATCGTATTTACAGATACAAATAGTTGGACATTTCATAGGAATCTGTAGCAAACATTGTTGCACGTTTTAGAGACTATAAGACCTCACGTCAAGACTCTCATTACTTATATTTAGGCCAAAATCACAAGAGTAATACAGTCAAATAAATAAGGCAGCACAGTATAGCGCCAAAACTTGAAACATGAAATATGAAAATTGAATTGCATTACTGCACTAGAAATATGAAAAATTGAGAAAGCTTGGCGCATAAATTGGTCAATTCATGTGTACCTGGTAGCCACGGTAAGGCATTTCTCGCATACCAGGGCCTAGCAATGTCTTTCCTCTCTTCCAATAAAGTCTTCATCTCAATGGAAACCTTATGTGAGTCCTCTCTTTGACTAAAATCTATCTCTCTGTGGAGGTGTAGTGGTCCTGCTGTGATTAAAAACACCTGTGGCTAAAAGGTGGAGTGCTCAGTCAGAAGGCTAATGAATACAGATTTAAAAAAACTGACCGTCACATGTTTGGATGTGATGGTCAGTTTTTTGAAAGAGAGTAATACAGGCACATTTCTGCATTAGTAGTTTGGGAACAAATCTTGGTACAATCATAGGTATGACTAAAAGAACTAAAAGTGTAATAAGACTGAGTTACAACATCAACCTCTGCATCAAGTACTTGCACCTCTGAATTTGACTTTTGATAGGAGCCACGTAGTTCATGAATTATGGTATGGTGCCAAGGTTCAAGTGTTAGTGATCTTCTTTTACCCATAATGATAAGTACAAGCGATGCACTAACTATCCAATATTCTTTCCTTGGGGTCAGGTTATATGACTGGAGAAATAAAATCTGCATAAATATACTATTAAAGGGAACCTGTTATGTAAAAGAAATGCTATTAACTTGCAGATATGGGGTTAATTTGCAGGTTAATAACTTTCTGAAAACGTGGGGTGACCGCACTGAAGGTCCAGCTACCAGGAGGAAATGAACTTTATTCCTCCTGGCAGCCTCTATCATTCAGTTTTAGAGGCACGGCTGGTGCGGCTTCAGCCAGCACTTAGTGTATAGTGAGCGGTGGCATTAACCGCACCCTGGCACTAACTGACAGTCAACTCCACAGTGTATCAGTACAGTAAATTATCTTTATTCCTCCCGGCAGCCTCAGGCTTTCAGTCATAAAGGTACAGCCGGCAAGGCTTCAGTCCCGCATAGTGAGAGGCAAATGTAATCAAGCCCTAGCAGTGACTGACAGCCAGCTCTGTACTTATGCACTAATCATCCGACTGTCAGTCAGTGCCAGGGGTGTGGTTACAGCCACTGCTCACTATGCGTTGAGCGGTGACTGAAGCCGCGCCTCTGTTACTGAAAACCAAAGCCTGCCAGGAGGATTAAAGTTAATAAATAAATACATTTCCTCCCGGTAGCTGAGATTTAAATGCGGTGGCTGTACAGGTTCAGAAAGCTATTAGCTTGCATATTAACCCCATATCTGCAGGCTAATTGCATTTTTTGGCATAACAGGTTCTCTTTAAAGAACAAAATCTTGTTTTCGAGGCATATCAGTAATGATCAGGAAGTTAAAGGGAACCTGTCACCAGGTTTTCCCTATGTAAATGTGGCACCCCTAAGGGTATTTGCCACAAAAATAGTTACTGACAGTAAGTACAAATACTAAAATAGCAAGACTGCACTACCACCTCCGGCCAGAAGGGGGAGCTCCAGAGACTCCCCTTGATCCATTCTGGTCTGAGAGAAGAAATGGCAGTTGGGCTAAGGAGCTGAAAGTGAGAGGTCATACAGTTGAATCTCTAACAGCCCTGTGACTGTTACCAGGCCTAAATCACCGGCCTGAGGAGAAGAGGGATAGCGAAAAAGGACATTGTGAGAACCGGGTAGCATTAATTACTACCCAGAACAGGCGCAAAGACGGATACCGGATCCGTGGCTGTATTCATTATATATAATACAGCAACCGGAAAAACGTGAGGTGATATCAGCTTCACTAGGGCCGGACGCAGCAACAGACACAGAGTTCAGCGGTACTCCCAGAGGGGGTAAACCGATAAAAGGACTCGGGTTGCCCGTCGAACCAGGACCCGGAGGGGACAGATTGGGCCGGCAGCCAGTTCACATACAGCAGCAGGGCCACACAGAAATTGCGCACAATAAGAGGCGAAGACCCCGGCAGGGTCAAAGTAACTCAGAGTTCCCATACAGACTCCGGTGACAGGACTGGTTGTAAATCCTTTTATGTTAAAGTAAACTGGTTAAACGTTTCAGTGCCTCAGTCTTTCATTTGGACAATAGCCATCTATCCAGGATCGGGATCGTCACCGCTGGGAGAACCTGCTGCTGATCAAGTAAGTGCCTGTCCCCTCATGATACCCCTTACACTGTGCATTGCCTGAGGCCACAGCACCGGGTCAAGCCACCCGTGACATCCCCCTCAAGAGACAGACTCCATTGGTCCGGTGCTGGGTATCCCGGTCTCCTGGGCGTCACATAAAGTATAGCCACCACCATTAAGGCTTCTTTATAACATATTAAAATGCTATAAAAAGTCAGCCATTCCCGGATCACAAAAAAGACCTTTTATTATACTCACAGATGGCGTAGTGTTGTCTGCTGGGCATTTCCGATCTTGATTTGGCGCCGGTACAGACGCAGTTCCGCAGTTCTTTCTTTCTTACTCAGTACTGTAAGGCATATGCGCCAGGAAAAGCCAAAGGGCGCCAATGACCCAGAAGTAAAACCGATGCATGCACACTTCAATACTTTGCTCTGCCCTTAGCATGGCATAGAGAAGTGCGCCTGCACAGGAGCACCATTGGGGGCACTGTCTCGATGATGTAGGACATGTCATCCACACAAAGCAGGGTATGAGAACAGTGATTGATGGAAGAGAGGAGGAGTGGGATCAAGACCAGAATTGACAATTGGACTGGACCACGCATTCTGTGAGTGTAGTAAAAGGTCTTTTGGGTATTTGTAGAGGAGATTGGGGACTGTCTTTGCAGCATTTGAGTATGCTGTAAAAAAGGCCTTAATAATGGTGGTCATACTTTTTTTGGGGAAAACCTAGAGACAGGTTCACTTTAACCTCTATCCTATGGATAGTGCATAACTTCCATAGTTTTCAAACAACTTAAAGGTGCGGGTATGTTGGCTAATAACTACACAGCTTGTAGAGGTGAAGTTTATGGTTTTAATGTGGCCAAAAGCCACATTGTAAAACTGTGTTAATTTCTGGTAAAACTGTTAAGACACCAAGTGTACTGCCTAAAGGGCCCATTAGGCTGAGACAACACTATATGAGTCGCGAGACACAGAACTTGCAGCACCTCATTGCAACATTGGATGTAATGATTTCCTATGGTGTCGCGTTGTGACCTGCGACAAATCGTGATTGAGACACAGTCACAAATGTTTCCAAATATATTGGATTTTCTGTCATTGGTCGCAAGTTACACATAATAATAATATAATAATAATTTTTATTTCTTTATCGCATATTCCACAACACTTTATATTACAGAGGGGACATGTACAGACAATAAAGACATTAGAGAATAACACATAAATCAGATACCAAGAGGAGTGAGGGACCTGCTTCTCTCAAGCTACCATCTATGAGACTCATGGCACACTTGCCATGGACTTCAGTACATGTCACACACGAAATGCAACCTTATCTACAAATTGACTGTTTTATGTCACTGTGTAGCCCCAGCCATATCTAATTTATTTATCCCAGTAATTGTAACAATTATCTATTCTTAGCCACACATTTCTATAACATTTATAGAAGCTAATACTGTCTAGTGCTTGATTCTTGGAAGAGCAGCATCTATGGAGCAGTGCAGTGAAATATCCGAAAAGTCGACAGAAATGACCTATTATGCCAATGTCCATTACAAATAATGAGTCCTTTAATGAGTGCTGAGTGTTTTCAGGTACATAGCAACTGCATAGACACATCACTCAAGGCACTGAACACAAGAGCGGCTGGGAATTTTGCTCATGACAATGATCAGCAAGTTTTGATGATCTGAAAATGTTAAAGTTATTATTGTTTTTTTTTTTTATTACGCAATATGAAAAATATAGTAAATTCCTAAGTGCTGCATAGAGGCAATTTGAAAGTCTTTGTATTTTTGCCATATTGATAAAAAATCATGCAGTCCATAGACATTAATTGAAGCTATGGTCTCATTTCCTACATTTCTATTAGTTTAGGAAAAAACATTGCAGTCATTGGTTACTAGGAGCAATGATGGTTAGTTGTGATAAAGTATTGCCTATATGTATAGTCCTTAATAAATAACCCTGTTAACCATGACTCTGAATAAAATATAACCTCCTCCTTTATTATGCATCAAAGAGAATACAAAATGTGTTCTCTTACCAATAAAAATGTCATGGAAAGATGAAATTTTTGCCAATATATAAATATATTTGGAAAAATGAAAACATGTGGCTAATCCAGGCTTACATAAGTTTATATTGCCAGTCGCTGAGAATATATTACATTATATTACACCATCAGGCTTTATGACCTGTAATTGTTTCCTAATCTTCTCAATTATTGCTTACCCCTTGTTTATTTTCTTGTTCATGACCTCATTAGGCAATTACTCCAGCTGGGAAGATTTTCACATGCAGACATGGAGGCCTTTGAGATAAAATTCCTGTATGCCCTTGACTTAAACAATTCTGAAAAAGGAAATTATCATCTTAAAAAGAAATATATTTACAGTTGAAGCCAGGCGTTTTCTTACACTATATAAGAATGCGGAATATGTTGGCGCTATATAAATAAAAATTATTATTATTATTATTACACCTATGCATGTTTTTCTCAATATCTGACATGAAATCAGAATAAACCTTTCCCGTTTTAGGTCAGTTAGGATTCCCTAATTATTAATATTTGCCAAATTCCAGAATAATGAGATAGAATGTTTTAAGACATTTTTATTACTTACTGCAAAGTCAAAAGTTCACATACACTAAGATTACTATGCCTTTAAATAATTCTGGACTGACCATATGATGATGTCATGTGATTGGAAGCTTGTAGGGAGGATAGCCAGGCTAACGGTCTCTTCTGCGTGTCTGGGCCAGAACCATCGGGGCTGTCACCAGTGTTGCAGGGGGAAGAGATTGCTGAACGGAGCAGTTCAGGGCGCCTAACTGAAGGGGGCGGGCCAACATAAAATGCAGTTTGAGTGGGAAGACGGGAGACTTGGTGGGGACCGAGATTGTGAGTAGTGAGATGGTTAACTCCCTATTCACGGACCCATGCCTGCTAACTGTGCCTATACATCCTACCATTAGCCCAGAGAAACGTCCGCACCGGTTAGTGACCAGAATAGAGTACGTACCTTGGCTCCGCTCACCACCGCGGTGACACCACTTAGTCCCATCCTTGCGGTGCCTGCTAAGGACGGCCTGTGCCTGTGGCTGTGTCCGCTGGACTGTGTGCTTTTACTGCGGCCTTGCCTACTGAACTTTCTGCTTCTTCTTCTGTGCTGCTGACCATCACCTGTACTTCACCGTGTGCACAGATCAGAAGATCGCGTGTTGAAAAACCCAGGGGATTCATCATCGCAATGAGAAAGTGCATCGCTCATCTGTGGGACCGGATCGGAGACATCTCGTGCCGCCTGTGGTGCAGCCGTGGGATCTTCTAGCCACCTACAACCAGCGCACAGAGACTGATAAGTTAACCTGTTATATTCTAGTGTATTTGACTTTCCTCTATCCTCAATCACATCTTTTACCCCACCCCCTCTGCTTGTACCATTACTGTTCCTATACATAAAGAACCTGTTAATCCTTGCTCTGCCTCCTGTGTGTCACTGCATCCTACGCACCTGCTACCATCCTACAAGCTCCTGATAGTTTTTTGGCAACATCTGAGTTAGTTAGAGACACACTTGTGGATGTATTATAATGCACACCTGAAACACACTGCTTCTTTGTGTAGCATCATGGAAAAGTCTCAATAAATCAAGACAAGATATCAGGAAGAGAACTGTGGACTTGCACAAGTCTGGCTCATCCTTGGGTACAATTTCAAGATACCTGAAGGTGCCTCATTCATCTGCACAAACAATTATACACAAGTACAAACAAGATGGGAATGTCCAGCCATCATACCGCTTAGGAAGGAGGAGGTTTTGTGTCCCAGAGATAAATGTGCTTTGGTCCGACTTGTGCATTTCAACCCAAGGACAAAAGCAAAAGACCTTGTGAAATTATGGCAGAAGCTGGTAAGATTGTGTCAATATCCACAGTAATAAAAGAGTACTGTATCAACATGGGCTGAAAGGCCAATCTGCTAGGAAGAAGTCATTACACCAAAAGAAACATAAAAAAACCAAATGAATGTTTGCAAATGCATACAGGAACAAAGACCTTAATTTTTGGAGATGTCCTTGCTGGCAGATATGCAACAGAAGCAGACTTATTTGTGTGCAGGAGGCGTTTACACTTTTCTGACAGCAGATGGTGATGTTATATGCTTAGTTGAATGTAATGCATATACTTGTTGTACTTTGGTTTCACTTTCTCTCTGGTAAAAAAAAAGTTTTTAGACTTCCTGTTCTGCTGTATTAAGAAGCTTATGTATGTACTTCATGTTCTGTGTAGATATAAGTTGAATTACCCCATATAATCTACTCTCACAAGTTTCTTCTGCAACCAAACTATTCAACGGGTTATGGGTCCAGCATAGAAGACAAAAAAGACTTGGTGAGTGCAAAAGAATACTTCAGAGCAATTCTCTCCAAACAAATAAGACAAATAAGTTAAAGATGTAGTGTATCCTCACCCATCCCCTGTAGACTGTGAGCCCTCACGGGCAGGGTCCTCTCTCCTCCTGTACTTGTGTGTGCCTTATTTTACTCATGTTTATTGTACTTGTCTATATTTGCCCCGTTCACATGTAAAGCGCCATGGAATAAATGGCGCTATAAAAATGAATAATAATAATAATAATAATAACAATAAGATGAGCAGCAGTTCAGAACTGAGACTCACAGTAGCTAAGCTAAGCAATGAGAACTCTTAGTTATGGAAGTTCAAAGTGGAGATGTTATTGTCTAAAGACGACTTATGAGAAGTAATCACTACAGACAGATCCAATGATAATAATCAGACATGGTATTAGAAAAACAGACAAGCAAGAGCTACCATCAGCTTATTAGCGGAGGATGATCAGTTAATCCACATAAGGAATGAGAATACAGCAAAGGGTATGTGGGATGCATTGAGATAGCTACATGAAAGATCCAGTTAAATCACAAACTATTCATGCTAATAAAACTATACGAGATGAGATTAAGTGCAAGGAAAGACATGCAAGAGCATATAAACTCCATGATGGAGGTAGTAACACAACTGAGATCAGTCGGTGAAGACATTAAGGAAAGCCATGTAGCAGCAATAATATTGTGCAGTTTACCAGATTCATACACTGTTCTGATAAAAGCGCTAGAGACAAGACCTGAAGCAGACATTACAGTAGAGTTTGTAAAGACCTGACTTTTAGATGAATATCATAGAAGAAAAGAGCAAACAAATGATTCCACTGAAAAGGATAGTGACAATGCTCTTAAAGCAACAGACAAGAAGCCCCATTATACAGATACAAGAGAATCATTCAGATGTAAGTAAAAGGGACACTTAATGAAAGACTGTATTATATGGAAAGAAGAACAACAGAAATTACACAAAAGGAGAATAAACAGAAAGTAAAAAGCACAATTTCTAACCCACATGCAGATCACTGGAATGGTACATTTAAATTAACTGATAAAGAGTCATCATCAGGCTGGTTTATTGACTCAGGAGTAGTGTTGAGCATTCCGATACCGCAAGTATCGGGTATCGGCCGATACTTGCGGTATCGGAATTCCGATACCGAGATCCGATATTTTTGTGATATCGGGTATCGGTATCGGAAGTGTAAAATAAAGAATTAAAATAAAAAATATTGTTATATTCACCTCTCCGGCGGCCCCTGGACATCAGCGGGAGGATCCGGCGTCCGGCACGGCTTCTTTCTTCAAAATGCGCGCCTTCAGGACCTGTGGAATGACGTCCCGGCTTCTGATTGGTCGCGTGCCGCCCATGTGACCGCCACGCGACCAATCAGAAGCCGCGACGTCATTCCTCAGGTCCTAGAAGGCGCTCATTCTAGGACTTTAGCTGAGGAATGACGTCGCGGCTTCTGATTGGTCGCGTGGCGGTCACATGGGCGGCACGCGACCAATCAGAAGCCGGGACGTCATTCCACAGGTCCTGAAGGCGCGCATTTTGAAGAAAGAAGCCGTGCCGGACGCCGGATCCTCCCGCTGATGTCCAGGGGCCGCCGGAGAGGTGAATATAACAATATTTTTTATTTTAATTCTTTATTTTACACTTTAATATGGATCCCAGGGCCTGAAGGAGAGTTTCCTCTCCTTCAGACCCTGGGATCCATGAGGATACATTCCGATACTTGATGTCCCATTGATTTGTATTGGTATCGGATATCGGTATCGGCGATATCCGATATTTTTCGGGTATCGGCCGATACTATCCGATACCGATACTTTCAAGTATCGGACGGTATCGCTCAACACTACTCAGGAGCAACAAGTCACATGATTAGTGATAAAAGCTACGTTACTGAACTTGATGAAAATAAGAAGGAAGCAATTTATCTTGCAGATGGGAGCAAAATAACCGCAGAAGGTATTGGACATGGAATGCTAATCTGTGCTGATAGATTTGGGCATAATTCAAAATTGCTAGTAAAGGATGTGTTATACGTTGCAGGACTAGAAGGAGGATTGTTATCCGTAAAGCGTCTGACAGCCAAAGGACTTACTGTAAAATTCAAAGATGATAATTGTACAATCCTTGCGGGAGATAAGGTAATAATTAATGTCAAAGCAGGTGAACAATTATATCATCTAGACATATTAAAGGAACAGATGAAGTTATGTACACATCAACAAGAACTGTATTCACATGTGGCATAGACGACTAGGATACAGACATCCTGAGAGTATAATGGCATTACAAAAGAAGAATTTGACAAAAGACCTATTGATATCTGGTTGCTCAATTACCATAAAATGTGAATGTTGTATAAAATCTAAAGATACAAAATTATCTATACCTAAAGAGAGTGAGACAAAAAGCACAAGACCACTTGACTTGGTACACACTGATGTACAGTATGTGGACCCATGAAAGTGACCACATCAGGAGATGAGTTAATAGATATATTGTGACCTTCATACAT
Source organism: Ranitomeya imitator (assembly GCF_032444005.1). Lineage (NCBI taxonomy): Eukaryota > Metazoa > Chordata > Amphibia > Anura > Dendrobatidae > Ranitomeya > Ranitomeya imitator. The sequence continues at coordinate 170,043,882 of NC_091287.1, forward strand.
GACTACTCAAGAAACACAATCACATACTTGATAAAGAACAAAAGTGAAGTTTTTGAAAAATTAGAAGACTATGTGACAAAGTCAAATAACAAGTTTCAGAGGAAGCCAATCATCATCAGAAGTGATAATGGAGGTGAATTTACAGGACACCAAATAGAAAACTACTTAAGACAGATTGGAATAGAGCATCAAAAGACTGTTCCATACACACCTGAACAAAACGGTGTAGCAGAAAGAAAAAAACTGAATTCTGACTGAAATGATAAGATGTATGCTAATAGACTCCAAACTACCAGAGAAATGCTGGGGTGAAGCAGCAATGACAGCTACTTATCTGGAAAACAGCATTTTTTCAAGAAAACTGAAAAAAAAAACATATGAACTGTGGCAAGGTAAGAAACCAAGTGTGAATCATTTAAGAGGTTTTGGTTGTAAAGTTTTTGTGTTTATTACCGAAAAAAAAACACTCTAAACTTCAAAACAGAGCCATTGAAGGGATATTTGTCGGATATAGTGAAAATTGCAAAGGATACGGAATCCTAGATCCCAAGACAGACAGAATCGCAGTATGAAACAGTGTAACATTCATTGAAGATCTAAATGATGACATAATGACGTCACTGGGAATGAAAAATGAGAGAAACGACAGTGATATAACTCCAGGAACATCTGATGAGAAAGAAGTAGAAATCGATTAAAATCAAAAAACTTAAAGTCAAGAAATACAGCTCCATACAGACACAGAACCAAGTCGCTCAATATGAGAAAACAAGGGAAGACCTCCTCAATGTCTTTCATACAAGGCAAGTACAAATACAATTTATGAACCTACATCTTGGGAGGACATATCTCAACTTTCAGAAGAAGAGGAAAACAAATGGATAAAGGCTGCAGAAACAGAAATAAAATCCATGCATGATTCAAAGACATGGAAACTGACAGAACTACCAAAAGAAAAAAGGCTATAGGATGTAAATAGGTTTTTAAAATATAATGCCAAGCAGAAGACACAGCTGATCGATACCAAGCAAGAATCGTTGCTAAAGGCTATTCTCAGAAATATGGAGAAGACTATGATGAGACATTTGCTTCAATTGTCAAACACACCACTATTATAACTTTGTTTGCAGTTGCAGCAACTAAACAAATACAATTGAAACATCTGGATATAAAGGCAGCATTTCTGAATGGAGACTTAACAGAAGACATTTACATGGAACAACCCCCAGGATTCAAGGATAAGAGGAAATCAAACATGGTTTGTAAGCTACAGAAAAGTATATATGTTTAAAACAAGCCACTAAAGCACTGAATGATAAAATCACAGAAGTACTCATAAATGAACATTTTCAAAGAAGCAAAGTCTATATACAAAGAGACTGACAGACAGATGGAGCTATGTGCTGATATATGTGGACAATATTTTAGTTTGTTTTGAAAAAGAAATGGATGAATTGGAGATAGTGAAAATGTTGGATCAACACTTCGAGATCAAAGATCTGGGAAATGTGAAACAGTACATAGGAATACAGATAAAAAGAGAAGAAGACGGGAATTTCCTTCTTAATCAAAATCACATGATTCAAGACATAATCGAAACATTTGGATTGAAAGATGCAAAACCAGTAAGGTCTCCAATGGAATCCAACAATCTGAAGGAAATAAATAGTGAACATAATCTGTTACCGAATAATGAACAATACAGAAAGGCAATAGGAATATTATTAAATCTCGCGACTGTTACAAGGCCAGACATTGCAGCAGCAGTGGGAATTTTGAGCAGGAAGGTGTCAATACCGAACAAAATGGATTGTAATGCAGTGAAGAGGGTAATCCGTTATTTGAAAGGGACCAGCAATGTTAAACTGAAACTACCTGCAAGTGAGAAATGCATTTTAAACGGATACGTTGATGCAGACTGGGCTGGAGATCCAATTGACAGGAAATCTACCAGTGGCTATCTTTTCTTGCACTCAGGCGGACCAATTAGTTGGACTAGTAAGAAGCAACCTATAGTAACACTGTCGTTGACAGAAGCAGAATATGTTGCCGCAGCACATGCCAGTCAAGAAGTTCTATGGTTAAGGCTGTGTGCACGTGTTGCGGTTTTTTCCCTGTTTTTTCACGTTTTTTCCTGATAAAAATGCTATAAAACCGCAAAAAACGCATATAATATGCATCCCATCATTTAGAATGAATTCTGCATGTTTTGTGCACATGATGCGGTTTTTTCCGTGAAAAAAACGCATCGCGGTAAAAACCACAGCATGTTCATTAATTTTCCATTTTTTTGCGGATTTCCCACTCCAAAATGCATTGGGAAGTGTCCGGAAAAAAACGCGGCAAAAACGCGTCAAAACCGCAGCAAAAACGCGTCAAAACCGCGGCAAAAACGCATGCGGTTTTCTTGCGGATTTCTTGCAGAAAATGTCCGGAATTCTCAGGAATTTTCTGCGAGAAATCCTGAAAGTGTGCACATAGCCTAAGACAACTGCTAACAGACTTAGGACAACAACTGGGACCAACAAAGATGTATGAGGACAAACAAGGATGTCTAGTTCTTGCTCAGATGGAAAGAGTTAATCCAAGAACTAAACACACATGTAAAGTTTCACTTCTTGAGAGATCACCAGTAACTAGGAATCCTAAATTTAGAGTAGTGCCCAACTGAAGGTATGACAGCAGATATTTTCACAAAGGCATTGAATGCTGAAAGACATAAGAGACTTATGAAGAAATTAGGCTTAACTGAATAAGTCCTTACTGTTGAGAAAGGGTGTTGGTAGATATGCAACAGACACAGACTTATTTGTGCGCAGGAGGAGTTTAGACTTTTCTGACAGTAGATGGCGATGTTGTTACTATTAAATGCTCAGTTGAATGTAATTCATATACTTGATGCACTTTGATTTCACTTTCTCTCTGGTAAAAACAGTTTTTTTACTTCCTGTTATGCTTTGTTAAGAAGCTTATGCATGTACCTCATGTTCTGTGTAGATAAAAGTTGCATTACCCCATATATATATATATATATACTCTCACAAGTGTCTTCTGCGACCAAACTATCCGACAGTCCTGTGGTCTGATGAAATTAAAATTGAACTTTTTGGGCATAATGACCATCGGTACATTTGGAACAACAAGGGAGAAGCTTGTGGGGTTATTTTGCTGCAGGAGGGACTGGTGCATTTCATAAAATAGATGGCATCATGACAAAAGAAGATTATGTGGCAATACTGAAGCAACATCTCAAGATATCAACCAGGAAGTTAAAGTTTGGACAGAAAAGAGTCTTCAAAATGGACAATAGCCAGAAGCATACTGCAAAAATGGTAGCAAAGTGGCTTAAGGATAACAAAGTCAATGTTTTGGAGTGGCCATCACAAAGCCCTGATCTCAATCCTAATGAAAATTTATGGGCAAAGCTGAAAAGGCAGGTGCAAGCAAGACGACTTACAAACCTGGATCAGTTACACCAGTTTTGTCAGGAGGAATGGACCCAAATTCCAACCAACTATTGTGAGAAGCTTGTGGAAGGATATCCCAAACGATAGACCCAAGTCATTCAGATAAAGGGCAATGGTTCCAAATAATAATGAAATGTATGTAAACTTGTGACTTTGCAGTAAGTAATAAAAATGCCTTAAAACATTCTCTCATTATTCTGGCATTTGGCAAATATTAATAACACATGTCTACAAAAAATATTTTCTTTAATCGCAGGTGCCTTTGTACTTTTTGGAATCATCTTTTTGTCCTGATTTAAAAAATGTATATTGTTTTTCTGTAGCACATATATTTTCCATGGAGCAGTATCATTATTATAAGGTATAGGAAATATACTGTCGACATTAAGAAAACAGTAATCTACATATCAGAAAAAAAATGCTTCACCTTACAAAACAGTTTTTATTGAACCAAAATAATTTCACATGCAAAATAGAAATCAAAATTTGAACAGAAATTGAAAGTGCTCAATATTAGACAGTCATTGATACGATTTTTCAGGGTTGTCCCTATATAACATCCAACAGTAATCTGCCATCATTGAGTCATTCCAAAAACCCTGGTAGCGGTGTTCCATTACTTTAATGTCCTGGTAAAACCACTCGCCTTGTTCATAGCTTACATCCCCAAGATTTTGAGGGAAGAAATCTAGATGTGAATGCAAAAAGTGCAAAAATGTGACATCCAAGACACTGTTATGCATTTAGCAGTTCCTCAACACCTTCAACATATTCTGGAGATTTTTGTTTTCCTAAGAAGTTTTCACAGATCCACTTGAAGCTTTTCCAAGATCTCAGTTCCTTATCATTTAAAGTTCCTTCAAACACATCATCTCTCATAAGCTCTCTGATCTAAGGACCAACAAATACCCCTTCCTTCAGTTTTGCTAGTGAAATGCTGGAGAATTTCTGTGAAATGTACTGGAATCCTTGTGAATTTGTCTTTGCCATGGCTTTCACAAAGTTTTTAATCTATCGCAACTTTATATGTAGTGGAAGAAGAAAAAAATTTGTTGGAGCAACTAAAGGTTTATGCTGAACATTGTCTCTACCTGCATAGATGTTTCTCTGTGCCCAATCACTGCTAACATAATGCTCTACTGTATTTCTACTGTCCCATAAACACAAGAAGCAACAATATTTTGTGAAACCTCTTTGCATTCCCATGAGCAGACCAATCACGTTCTCCACAGATATTCCATTGATGGTGCTTATATTGTACAGCATCCAAAATAACTGATAGATTCTCATAACTTTTCTTTAGCTGACATGAATGAGCAATAGGGATTGATGGTTTCGTATTTCCATTGTGAAGCAACACTGCTTTCAAACTTCCCTAGGATGAGTCAATAAACAATCGCCAATCTGCAGCAAAATACTATTGATTCAGTTCTTCAAAGAGGCCATTCACATTGTTACAGTACACCATTGGTCTATCAACTGTGAAAAATTGTGTTAAAGCGTTACTTCTGTTTCGGTAATAACACACTTTGACATTATCTTGTAGAAGATTCTATTGCTTCAACCTAGATGCAAGAAGTTCAGCTCTGTCTTTTGTCAATGAAAGGTCTCTGATGAGATCATTTAATTCATATTGAGTAAAGCATTCTGGCTGCTCGGCTGCTTCATTAGGTACATATTCATCTTGACTTGAGATCTCCATGCCTTCGCCAGTAGCTTCAGCTTCTACTTCATTTTCATCCAATCCAGACAACGGTGGTACTGGAACTGGCAAAGTGTCATCATGTGGAACTGGCCTAAACGCAGATTCAAGTTCAGGGTAATTAATCTTATGTTTGTTCTTTGTAGAAAAGCTCTTCAGTTTTGTAAAACAAAAGTAGCAGTCACCACTATGATTTTCGGATTCTCTACAGATCATGGGAACATAGCCACTTTCCTCATATTCAAAAAGTCACAAAGACCATTTGAACAACTTGAGCATATCACACGAGGGGCCCAGCTTTTGTCTTGATCACCAAGTGGACACTTAAAGTACATCTGGTACATGTTTTTCATATCATGAGTGATTGAACGTACTTGGCCTTTTGGTGTAAAAGAACCACACACATAGCAGAATCTGTTTATATGATTGATACACTGTTGGGGCATTTTTCTCCTTTAAGTGATATCAAACAGTAGAGTAAGTTGAGTTCAATGGTAGTGACAAACTAAAAAAAAAATGCGATGAGCCGACCAACTATATGTAGATATTTCCCCAGAGATGACAGACGCAGCTTGTATTTAGAACTGATTTTAATGGAGGTAATCTGATAATAAACTATATACAGTTGTGAGGTAAACAAGTCAGCCTATTCCTTACAGATAAACATTTGCAGACAGACAGTTTCTCAGTGTGATATTGGCTTTCAGGTTCTCTTTCTCTGAGGAGACCCTCACTCAGTTACACCTCAGTGGCTGAGCTGCTTTCTTCCCTCTGAGGCGACATGCCCTCAAAGAAATGCAGTGAAAATCCTCTCACAATGGCGGCTGTCCACTGCCTTCCCTTCTATCTCCTTGTGGAAAGGCTCAGATCCCTGTAGAGGCCTGTCTCCTGTCAGATTCTCACATACCAGTCCTTGCTGCAATCACCATTCTTTTCTGACTGACTCAAATCTTACAGCCTCATAACAGTTAGCTCCTCCCCATAACATCTGACTTTCCGTGACTTTCATTGGTTGACTGCACTGTTAATACTCCTTCCCATAAAACTCAATAAAACCTTTACTGATTTTGTCCCTGAAAGAAAATTCACAATTAAGTAAGACAAGCAAAGAAATGGAAATAACATAGGAAATACCACATACATTGAAAATGCAGAAATAACAAAAATACTTCTATCTCAGAAACTTTATGTGCGTATCATGAAAAATAGCATATATAGAGGGAGTGCACAAGTAAGGATGTATACAATATATATGTGAAAAAATAGTCAAAGGAGATACACCCACTATGATCCTGGCACATCTAGAAAAATGAACTTTTATTAATACCATCAAAAAGTAACAAACAACAAAGAAAAAATATCTCATTAAAAATAATTAGAACAGCAGAAACAGGAAAAAAATATGCAAATAGCATAAGCTTATGATAAAGCTAAATATTCGAACCCCCCTATAGTTCAATGATATATGTACCATTATAATAGATTCAAGTACAGGCAGGAGGTATTATCGGTCTTTCTTTATTCAGTAGATGTGAGTCGCCCGCCAGGGCCATGGGGTTCCCGGTACCGGGTCCGGTGTTCACAGGGGGATGTCACGGTGGCGCCCATGTAAAAGAGATATTGAATAAAGTTTATGTTCGTGACGCTACCTGTGGCATTCGGTCAGTGGAGACCATTGCTGCTTTAAGGGGTCCTCTGGGGTGATGTTATGGCAGCTAGATGGTATAACTCCCCACAGGTGAAGTATATTTCCAGGGCTCCCGGTGTGTAAATGGCAGAAGGTGAATAGCACAGTAAAGAATGAAGACACAGGTTTGCAGTCTCTTTACCTAGTTTACTGAAGACTTCAGGCAGCCACAGTCCAGGGTACCAGATCACAGGATAGGTAGAGTCCGGCCGGCTTGGAAGCGAATCCAGAGTTCTCCTTTACCAGGTGGAGTTAAAAGCCTTCCCATTGTGCGGTGGTGTTGCAGTCCCTTACTGCCTATGGCTTCTGATAAGGTCCTCACAGTTCTTCTCTGTCCCCCATATAGGATAGGACACAAACCTGTATGGCAGGTGACTCGAGCCTTTTTACAGGGACTCTATCATGCCCCGGGCTCTATGCGTCACTGTGCCTCCTGGGTATTGAGGCGGATAGGTAACTTGCTGTTCAGCTGTCCTGCCAATCTCTGCTGTAAGACTTAGAGTCCCTTAAAACTTTGGTGTTCCGGCTACCGGTGATCTGCGCTTCAGAGGGAGGCAGATCATTCGCAGCTGGTCTCTCCTGATATCACTCCCCTGTGCTTCACTCTCCTGCATGCTCACTGAACGATGTTCCTTCGTCCTGTATGTCTCTTTCTCCAGGGGTTGTAGTACCTCAGACTACAGAGCCCCTTCAGACCTTCTGACACTCTATGTTGGTCTGCTCTCTCCTCTGCCTCTCTGACAGGAACTCCCTCACTTTCTTTCCAAACCACAATATATGTAGGTGGAGTGCCCCCAGACACAGGGCCACAGGTTCACTCGGTACCGGTCCTCTCTGTCTCAGTTCTAGGATTGTCACGGTGGCTGGACCCGGTCCGTGACCCTGCTAAGGGGCGCCCAATGAAAGGGTGGTAAAAGTTGTTAGGTGTTTGTGACGCCACCTGTGGTATTCGGTCAGAGTGACCGACGCTGCTTGGGGTCCGCTGGGGGGGATGTGATAGCAGCTAGATGGTATACCTTCCCACAGGTGAAGTAGATCCCCAGGGCTTCCCAGTGGTGTAGGTGGCAATGGTGTGAGGCGCAGTTAATAACGAGGACACAGGGTTGCAGTCTCTTTACCTCTTTACTGGTGACTTCAGGATCCTCAATCCGGAGCACTGTTAACAGGGCTGGCTGAGACCGGCCGGTCCGAAGGCACATCCAGAGTTCCCTTTGCAGGTGGAAATCAGTGCCTACCAACTAGCGCCTGTGTGTTGCAGTCCTTCCCTGCTGAGCATTCGGGATAGTCCCCACAACTGTCGTTTCTATTCTGATGTTCTGATTCGTCCCCCTGTTTGTTACGGCTAGGACGCACCCGTTTGACGGGAAGGCTCGGAGCTATTCTGGGACCCTAGAGACAACCCTCTCCACGCTTGCCCCCTATGTCTTCTTAGGTGATGTATGTTAGACAGCCAACCTGTAATCAACTGTCCTGCCTCTGTTTGAAGTAATGCTTGGAGTCAGTTACTTCCTCGGCGTTCTGGCCACCGGCTACGCGCCTCAGTAGGATGTTGCCGATCTCGGGGCACGACTCCTACTGGTTCTCCTTTGTGCTTTGATCTCGTTTCTCACTTCTCCACAATATACTTCGCTTCGTGTCCTTCCTTTAGATGCCGCCGCAAGGTAGTGCAGGTGCGGCTCTGTAACGATCTGTCCTTGTCGCTAAGTCACTGCCAGGTTCACACGCCTGACAGGGACCCCTCTGAATCTTCCCTGCAACACCCCCTGCCACGGGATGTTGCCTGGACAAAACCCAGCCAGCTTCTGACTAACTTCCTATCCAACCCCCAGTTTTACCAAAGTGTGAGGAGTGGCCTAATAAATAGAACCTTTTGCTCCCCCTAGTGGCCGGAGTGTGAAGTGTAGTGTGTGACTGTGATACCTGGTCAGGTGAACTCCTTTAGTGCCAACAGACGTACCATCACTCCCCTTAGTGGCAGAGCGACATTACTGCAACAACCAGGTCTCTGGGGCGCTGCATAGGGGAGTCACCTAGGAATAGGATCAAAAGCTCCCCCTTGTGGCCTGGAGTGTGAACATGTTGTGTGCATTGTGATTACCTGATAAAGAGATATCCTTCATTTCTTCCAAGCAGGACATCCCTCTCCCCGTGAGGAAAGCAATGCCACTGTGATGACCAGGACCCTGGGGCGCACAGATGCATTTCAAGGTGCCAAAACTTCTTCATCAGGACAAAAAAACTATAACCTTACAACACAGTGCGGTTACATTTATAGTGGTAGAAGTTCAAATGTTGGCATCAAATAGATACATGATGGACACCAACATTTGAACTTCTGTAAATGTAACCGGACTATGTTATAAGGCTATGATTTTTTGTCCTGATGAAGGCATCTGTTCCACTTCGAAACGTGTTGACTGAATAAAGAAGAAATGCTAATACCTCCTGTCCATACTTGCATTAATTATAAGGGGATATCAGCAACGTACATTATCCATGAATCCTCCTTATCTGTGTTTTCTTGGTCTGATGACCCTAAAGGTACCGTTACACTAAACGACTTACCAACGATCACGACCAGCGATACGACCTGGCCGTAATCGTTGGTAAGTCGTTGTGTGGTCGCTGGGGAGCTGTCACACAGACAGCTCTCTCCAGCGACCAACGATCAGGGGAAAGACTTTGGCATCATTGAAACTGTCTTCAACGATGCCGAAGTCCCCGGGTAACCAGGGTAAATATCGGGTTACTAAGCGCAGGGCCGTGCTTAGTAACCCGATATTTACCCTGGGTACTATTGTAAAAGTAAAAAAAAACAGTACATACTCACATTCCGATGTCTGCCACGTCCCCCGGCATCAGCTTCCCGCACTGACTGTGTCAGTGCCGGCCGGCCGTAAAGCAGAGCACAGCGGTGACGTCATGGTATTTTTCCTGCTTACCAGTGAACACATCGCTGGATCGGCGTCACACATGCCGATTCAGCGTTGACAGCGGGTGATCAGCGACCAAAAAAAGGTCCTGATCATTCCCAGCGACCAATGATCTCCCAGCAGGGGCCTGATCGTTGGTTGCTGTCACGCATAACGATTTCGTTAACGATATTGTTGCTACGTCACAAAAAGCAACGATATCGTTAACGAAATCGTTATGTGTGAAGGTACCTTTAGACCTGCAGCAGCTGAATTGACATGTCTTTGGAATGTTGGGTGTACACAACCAAGACCCTATTGTGGTGTTTTTCTCCTCCTAGTTCCTCCTTATATTGAATATGTCATCATATTGTCAACATTTTTTTTTTTTTTTTACTTTTGACAGAAGCCTAATTCTAAGCCTAACCCTAATGGCAAAAGATAAAGGAAATATAAATTTAAAACTAAAAAAATTTAATCTGAATAGGGGGGTGACACAGGAGGGCATGATCAAGGGGGTGCACAGTAAGGCACACCCCACGTGCTGCCATATTTAGTAATTATTGGGTATATTGATCACTGTGATAGTGACTCAGGGAGAGCCATTCACTTATTCCCGATCACTGTTTTAAAATGGTGATGAGAGAATAAAGCCACTTAGCGGCCACTGTTTTTATGCATATTGGAGGTCGTCAAGGGGGTTAAAACACCATTTACATTTCTGTGTTGCATTTAAATAGGGAAAGCAACTGTGATCTGGAGTGCAACTGGATCATATAGTTTTATTTATGATCATTCCACCAATGCATAAAGAATTACACTTGTCATGCATGGTACTAGTGTGCTAATCAGGATCTGATTACTGGGACCTCCCTCCCATGTCAGGGTGATTACCATTTGTGATTCAATACATTCCCAGGTGTCTGAAAATATATGTATTGTGGTTAAGTCTTTATATATCTACTTGTATAGTCAATTATGTGAATATGCAAAGTACTTTGGAGCTTCACATGTGCTATAAAGAATAGTAAAAACAAAAAAGAAAGAACAGGAGTCTAGAATATGAATATATAGAGAAGGAAAAGAAAAAAAACAAGATGAAAAGATGTAAGAAAGAATGGTAATAGGAAAAAGTAAAAAAAGAAGGGAACTATGTGGAAAAAATGAGAGGAATAATAGCAAAAGATGATAAGGAATGATTAAAAAGGGAGAAGAAAAGAATTTATAATAACAAAAAGATGAAAAGGAAAGAAAAAAAGAGAAAAAGAAGAAAAAAAAGTATAAAAGACACAGTAAAAAAAGCATGAAAAGGAAAAAATGGAAGCTAAAATAAATTATACATGTGGAGATCAGAAAAACATATGCCGTTTTCTTTAAATTGTTAGAGAAAATGAAGTATTTCTCCCAGAAAATTATTGCAATTACACATGTTTTGCTATACACATGTTTATTTCCCTTCTATGTATTGGAAGAACATAAAGAAAACAGGGAAAAAAAGGCAAATAGGACATAATTTCACACAAACCCCTAAAAGTGGGCTGGACAAAATTGTTGGCATTCTTAACTTAATATTTGGTTGCGCACTCTTTGGAATAAATAACTGCAATCAGTCGCTTCCTATAACCATTAACAAGCTTCTTAAACCTCTCAACTGGAGTTTTGGACCACTCTTCTTTTGCAATCTGCTTCAGGTCTCTCATATTTGAAAGGTGCCTTCTCCCAACAGCAATTTTAAGATCTCTCCACAGATGTTCAATGGAATTTAGATCCGGACTCATTTCTGGCCACTTCAGAACTCTCCAGTGAATTGTTTCCATTCATTTCTGGTTGCTTCTTGAAGTATGTTTGGGTTCATTGTCTCACTAGAAGACCCATAAGATCGACCGACAAATGAATGCAAGGTCTGCTGGGAATCTCCAATGGTTGGACAGACCCTGACAGATGAGAATGAGCGGTCTTAGAACACGCACAGATATTGCAGGGGGTCGCATACTCCCGAACATCCTTATGAGCACCTGGCCACCAAAATCGCCGAGTAAGTAGATCCGCGGTGGCCTTAGTCCCAGGATGTGCAGCCAATACTGTATCATGATGTTCACTGAGACGGAGATTGACTGGAACAAACAGTTTACCAAGTGGACAGGTAGCAGGGGCGTCCCCCTGAGCATCAACAAACTCTCTTTCCAGATTGGAGCATATAGACACCATCACTACCCCTTTTTGAAGAATAGGAACTGCTTCGCACTTATCTCCTCCCCCAGGAAAGCAACAGGACAAGGTGTCTGCCTTAACATTTTTGTTCCCCAGCCTAAAAGTAACAATAAAGTTTAACCTGGTAAAGAATAATGCCCATCTAGCCTGTCATAGTGAAAGACGTTTTGCTGATTCCAAGAATACCAGATGTTTATGATCCGTGATAACCATCACTGGGGGAACTGCTCCCTCCAAATAATGATGCCACTGCTCAAAAATTTTCTCTCAGCTGGTGACAGTCTCTTTGAAAAGTAAGTACATGGTTGCCATTTACCAGGAGACACACCTTGCAATAATACAGCCCCTACTCCTACCTCAGATGCATCAACCTCCACAATGAAGGGCTGAGAGATGTCAGGCTGTATAAGGATCAACGCAGAAGCAAATCACCTTTTCAACATGTCAAATGTCTCCCTGGCAGGACTAGACCACTGGAGAAGTCCGTCCCCTTCTTGGTCATATCTGTAAGAGGTTTGGCTACTACCAAAAAGTTATTTATGAATTTATAGTAGTAGTTGGCGGAACCAAAAAATCTTTGTAATGCCTTCAAATCCTCTGGACGGTCCCAATCCAATACCGCTGGATCCATGTGAAAACTAGTGGTAAACAATACATATCCAAGGAAACAGATCTCCTCAACCAAGAACATACGCTTTTCAGGTTTGATATTCAATTTATTGTTGCGGAGTATGTGTAAGACCTGCCTGACATGTCCTTTGTGTGATTCCAAGTCAGGTGAATAAATAAGAACATCATCCAGGTAGATAACAACGAACCTGCCTACCAGTTAAATAAAGATGTAATTAATAAAATGCTGAAAGATGGCGGGCGCATTCGTCAGCCCAAAACGCATCACCAGATTCTCATACTATAGTGTCCTTCAGGCGTATTGAAAGCAGTCTTCCAGTCATCCTCCTATTTAATGCAGATGAGGTTATACTCTCCCTGAGGTAGATCTTAAAGAATGTTTCTACCCCTACAATTTGGTTAAAGAGGTCAGGGATAAGGGGAAGCGGATACAGCTCACAGACAATGATCGCATTGAGTTACAGGAAATCCAAGGAAGGACATAACCTCCATATTTTTTCTTAACAAAAAAGAGCCACGCAGCAATGGGAGATGAGGACGGTATGATATGACCCTTAACCAGACTTTCCGTAATGTAGTCCTTCACAGCCTGCCTCTTTGGACCTGAGATGTTATAGAGTCTACTCTTAGGCACCTTGACACAAGAAACCATATTGATGGCACAATCATAAGGATGATAGGGGAAAGTTCTTAGTTTCCCCGCTCAGAAAACACATCCCCAAAGTCTGACAGGTAATTGTGCACGGGCTGGGTGTCCACCCCAGCCAACCAGGTACCCAAGCAGTGTCCTTGACAGTATGTACTCGTTTTAGCCACTTCCTATGTCTGCCAATCAATTACCGGGTTGTTCAGGGTGAGCCAAGGAAGTCCCAGTACCACAGGTGAGGGCAGGCCCTCTAGCAGTAGCAGTTTCACACCTCAGTGTGTATGGCCCCCACCTGTAGATGCAAGTCTCGGACAACCTGCGAAAAGTGCCCCTGTCTTAGGGTGGCAGAGTCGATAGCAATAATGGGTATGGGTCTGGACAATATGTGTGGGACGAGGCCTTAGTCCCAGACAAACCTAGCAAATTAAACCCCACCCCACTGTCCAGGAAGGCAGAAATGTCCACCTTATTTCCATCCACATGTAATGTAGCTGGTAAGAAAATTGTGTCCTACCCACCGAGGTAATAAGTACACGTGGGTTGCCAACCTCCCCGTAACCCGGGTCCCTAGTTTTCCTGCAGTTTGTTTAAACAGAGGTCAGGAAGGACATGTGATCACAAAATGGCCCTTTTTACCGCAACAGAAACACAAGCCCCCCTTACACCGGACTACAGTCAATTTTCCAGAATGAGATGCCTCACCTATCTGCATGGGTTCCTCAGTTGGCTCAGTACTGACCACCCTCGACCTCGTACATCCCGCCCCATTCCTTTACATCTGGATTGAATGTGAGTCAGATGGAAGATAAAACACCCATGCTTGTGGGTCCCCCTGGAGGAGCGAGATAACTATCCCCACAAGTTGCTCCTCTGTACCTGAGGATACCGGAAGCAACCTGAAATAAAGGTTACAGGCCTCACAGAACACAACAAACTTGTCACGCCCCCAGAGAACCTGTCCGGTAATGCGACCTTGGCCTCCACAATGGTTTGCCTTGAGGGTGAGATGCCCACACCAGATGAGACAGGGTGCTGTGAAACCACCGTGCGCAAATCCGCCACCTCCCAACTGAACTGCTGCAATTGCCCTGTCAGAGCTGAGATTCGATCCATCACAGATCAGAAAAAATGATTGCGGTCAGAGTTAATGTCAAGAAGCAGCTGTTGAGAGACCTGGGACCCCAGGTCCTAACACTAGGGGCACCCTTATTTGCCCTGTTCTCCGGGATACTTCAGATGGTGAATACATCGGGGCCTCTGCCCTTGCCTTATCTCTTAATTTAGCCCTTCATCTGTTCCCAGGGAAGAGGAGGCGCTACTGTGCACCACAGTACACCAACCCAACAAACAGGGCAACAAAGACAAGGAGAAACTGAAAAATCCACACACAAAATATTCACCTACATATAACAGAGGAATCCACCAGGGTGTGAAGAAAGGGGAAGAAAGAAAATTAGGGAAGGATAAGGGATTATCAAGCATACAAACCAAACAACAGTCGCTTATAACTCCTTCAGAACTCCTTCTCATATCAACTTCTCTCCCTCCTTTTGACAGCAGCAAGAGCTAATTCTGACAAGGACTTGGTAATACAGCCCAGGGAAAAGGAGTGGCTAACCGAGCACAACGGATTTCCAACGTGACCGATTAATTCCTGTTCTGCTGGAAGAAATAAACATGTTTAATAAACCAGAGAAGTGCTTCTTTTCAGTGATGGAGTAGGAGCAACCAGACGCTGCGGTCTTCTGGTTCCACTCCGTTGTGGAAACCCCGTGACAACTACATTGTGATCCAAAATCATTTGGTAATCTTTATATTTCATGATGCCTTTCACACAGTCAAGGTACTTAGTGCCAGAGGCAGCATAACAACCCCAAAACATCTTTGAACACCCACCATATTTGTCTTTAGGTACTATGTTCCTTTCTTTGTAACTCTCATTCCATTTTCTGTAAACAGTAGAATGTTGTGCTTTGCTAAAATCCTTCATCTTAGTCTCATCTGTCCACAATACATTTTCTCAGAAGGATTTTGGCTTATTTATTTACATTTTAGAAAACTGCAGTCTAGCTTTTTGTGCCTCTGTGTCAGCAGTGGTGTCTCCCTGGGTCTCCTGCCATAGCGTTTCATTTAATTGAAATGTTGACAGATAGTTCACGCTGACAATGATGAACCCTTAGCATGCAGGACAGCTTGAATTTCTTTGGAACTTGACTAGGGCTGCTTATCCACCACCCAGACTATATTGTGTTGCAACCTCTCATCATTTTTTCTCTGCTGTCCATGTCTAGAGAGATTAGCTACAGTGCCATGGGTTGTAAACTTCCTGATTATGTTGCACACCGTAGACAAAGGAGCATCAAGATCTCTGAAAATGGACTTGTAACCTTGAGATTGTTCACATTTTTCACCAATTTTGGTTCTCAAGTTCTCAGACAGTTCTCTTCTCCTCTTTTTGTTCTCCATGCTTAGTGTGGCATACACAAAAACACACAATGCAAAGATCGAGTCCACTTCTCCCCTTTTTATCTGGTTTCAGGTGTGATTTCCATATTGCCCACACATGTTACTTTCCACAGGTAAGTTTGAACAAACATCACATGCTTGAAACCAAGCTGATTACCCACATTTTTGGAAACATGCCAACAATTTTGTCAGGCCCTTTTTGGAGTTTTGTGTGAAATTATGTCCAATTTGTGATTTAAACTCTGTTTTTGCTGTTTCAATATACACAAAGGAAATGGAAAAACATGTGTTTAAAAATCATACAGTGGAAACAGAACGTATTCAGACCCCTTTAAATTTTTCACTCTTTGTTTTATTGTAGCTTTGGTAAATTCAAAAAAGTTAATTTTTTTCTCATTAATGTACACTCTACACCCCATCATGACTAAAAAAAACAGAAATGTAGTAATTTTTGGCAAATTTCATAAAAAAGAAAAACTGAAATATAACATGCTCATAAGTATTCAGGCCCTTTGCTCAGTATTGAGAAGCACCCTTTTGAGCTAGCACAGCCATGAGTCTTCTTGGGAATGATGCAACAAGTTTTTCGCACCTTGAGTTGGGGATCCTCTGCCATTCATGCTTGCAGATCCTCTCCAGTTCTGTCAGTTTGGATGGTGAATGTTGGTGGACAACCATTTTCAGGTCTCTGCAGAGATGCTCAATAGGGTTTAGGTCAGGGCTCTGGCTGGGCCCGTCAGGAATGGTCACAGAGTTGTTCTGAAGCCACTCCTTTGTAATTTTAGCTGTGTGCTTAGGGTCATTGTCTTGTCGGAAGGTAAAACTTTGTTCAAATCTGAGGTCCAGAGAACTCTGGAAGAGGTTTTCATCCAGAATATCTCTGTACTTGGCCACAATCATGTTTCCTTCAATGACAACCAGTCGTCCTGTCTCTGCAGCTGAAAACCACCCCTATAGCATGATGCTGCCACCACCATGTTTCACTGTTCTGATCGTATTGGGCAGGTGATGAGAAAAGAGGTCTATCTTCATCTCATCAGACCAGAGAATCTTATTTCTCATAGTCTGGGAGTCCTTCATGTGTTTTTTAGCATACTCTATGCGGACTTTCATATGCCTTGCACTGAGTATAGGCTTCCGTTGGGCCACTCTGCCATAAAGGCAGGGCTGCATTGACAGTTGACTTTGTGGAACTTTCTCCCATCTCTATACTGCATCTCTGGAGCTCAGCCACAGTGATCTTGGGGTTTTTCTTTACCTCTCACCAAGGCTCTTCTCCCACAATTGCTCAGTTTGGTTGGACGGCCAGGTCTAGGAAGACTTCTGGTGGTCCCAAACTTCTTCCATTTAAGGATTATGGAGGCCACTGTGCTCTTTGGAACCTTGAGTACTGCAAAAATTCTGTTGTGACCTTGGCCAGATCTCTGCCTTGCTACAATTCTGTCTCTGAGCTCCTTGGCCAGTTCCTTTGAACTCAAGATTCTCATTTGGTCTGACATGCACTGTGAGCTGTGAGGTCTTATATAGACAAGTGTGTGCCTTTACAAATCAAATCCTATCAGTTTAATTAAACACAGCTGGCCTCCAATGAAGGAGTAGAACCATCTCAAGGAGGATGACAAGGAGATGGACAGTATGTGACTTAATTATAAGTGTCTGAGCAAAGGGTCTGAATACTTATGACTAAGTCATATTTCAGTTTTTCTTTTTTTAATAAATTTGCAAAAATTTCTACATTACTTTTTTTCAGTCAAGATGGGGTGCAGAGTGTACACTAATGTGAAAAATATTAACTTTTTTGAGTTTACCAAATGGCTCCAATGAAACAAAGAGTGAAAAACTTATAGGGTTCTGAATACTTTCCGTACCCACTGTATGTAATTGCAATAATTTTCTGGAAGAAATACTTCATTTTCTGGTTGAGAATGGTAAGTTTACATTGAACTCTGGAGTGGATGGGTACCCATTGCAATGACTGGCTCAAGGTAGAGGCATTGTTGTAATGGATTGGGGAGGAATATGATCCTGGCTGCAGCATTCAAGACATATTGGAGAGGAGAAAGTTTGGTAAGATGGAGACCGATTAGTAGAGAGCTACAATAGTCCAGATGAGAATAAATGAGAGCAACAATAAGAGTTTTTGCAGAGTCTAAAAAAAGAAAAGGTCGAATTCTAGAAATGTTTTTGAGATGCAGATAAACAGAGCGAGCCAGTCATCTAATGTGTGTGTGTGTGTGGGGGGGGGGGGGGCGCTGAATGAAAGATCTGAATCAAGTATGACCCTAAGACAGCAGGCATGTTGCTGTGGAGTATGGTAGAACCACACACGGAAATGGCAGTGTCGGGCATAGGTAGGTTAGAAGAAGAAGGAAACACGAGTTAAGTTTTTGACAAGTTCAGTTTCAGATAGAGAGAGGACATGGTGTTGGAGACAGTGGTAAGACAATCATTGGTGTTTTGTAACAATGCAGCCATGATGTCAGGAGTAGAGGTGTATAATTGGGTATCATCAGCATAGAAATGCTACTGGAAACCAAATCTACTGATTTATTTTCTTTAGTTTGCTGCAGTTACAGTATGATAAACATGGAAAAGTACCAAATTTAGGCTTGGTTAGAAATCTCTATTGTGGATTTACTATCTAGGTCTAACCTAACCAATTCCTCTAATGTTTTGACTCTTTGATAAGCCATAATCGGAAAATCTTGAAAAGCCAATAGTGACACAAAATATGTACTATTGCACTACTATGTTGGCCAAAATGTAAAAACAAAGGGGATCCTGTATCCCATAATTTTACTTGTTGCAACATGTTGATTTTGATATAGGAAAAATATATCTCTGTCATTCTCTGTCCTCCGTGTTATATGCCTGCACAAGGCAATCTTGCCTTGCGCAGGCGTGTACTATGGAGGACAGAGAATGAACTTCAATCCAATATTGCAGCCAGCATGCAGCCAGCGGGTAAGGAAAGGGTGAATCAAAAACCCCAAAACCCCGCCTCCATGGCTGAAGATTGTTCCCTCCAAATTCAGGTGACAGTGTCCCTTTAAGAAGTAACATTTCCCACATGTCTACTTTACATCAGCACAATTTTGGAACCAACATTTTTTTTGTTAGGGAGTTATAAGGGTTAAAAGTTGACCAGCATTTTCTCATTTTTACAACACCATTTTTTTTAGTGACGACATCTCATTTGAAAGTCATTTTGAGGGGTCTATATGATAAATAAATAACCACGTGTGACACCATTCTAAAAACTACGCCCCTCAAGGTGCTCAAAACCACATCCAAGAAGTTTATTAACCCTTCAGGTGTTTCACAGGAATTTTTGGAATGTTTAAATATAAATGAACATTTAACTTTTTTCGCACAAAATTTACTTCCGCTCCAATTTGTTTTATTTTACCAAGGGTAACAGGAGAAAATGGACCCCAAAGCTTGTTGTACAATTTGTCCTGAGTAGGCTGATACCCCATATGTGGGGCAAAACTACTGTTTGGGCGCATGGCAGATCTCGGAAGGGAAGGAGCGCTATTTGACTTTTCAATGCAAAATTGACTGGAATTGACATGGGGCGCCATATTGCGTTTGGAGAGCCCCTGATGTGCCAAAACATTGAAACCCCCCACGAGTGACACCATTTTGGAAAGTGGACCCCCTAAGGAACTTATCTATATGTGTGGTGAGCACTTTGACCCAGAAAGTGCTTCACAGAAGTTTATAATGCAGAGCCGTTAGAATAAAAAATCATATTTTTTCACAAAAATGATTTTTCACCCCCAATTTTTTATTTTTCCAAGGGTAAAAGAAGAAACTCGAACCCAAAAGTTGTTGTCCAATTTGTCCTGAGTATGCTGATACCCCATATGTGGGGGGACCCACTGTTTGGGTGCATGGCAGATCTCAGAAGGGAAGGAGCGCCATTTGGAATGCAAACTTAGATGAATTGGTCTGCAGGCGTCACATTGCATTTGCAGAGCCTGTGATGTAACTAAACAGTAGAAACCTCCCACAAATGACCCCTTATTGGAAACTAGACCCCTCAAGGACCTTATGTAGATGTGTTGTGAGAACTTTGAACCCCCAAGTATTTCACTACAGTTTATAACGCAGAGCCGTGAAAATAAAAAATCATTTTTTTTTACAAAAATGTATTTTTAGCCCCCCAAATTTTTCTTTTCCCAAGGGTAACAGGAGAAATTGGACCCCAAAAGTTGTTGTCCAATTTGTCCTGAGTACGCTGATACCCCATATGTTGGGGTAAAACCCTGTTTGGGCGCACAGGAGAGCTAGGAAGGGAAGGAGCACTGTTTTACTTTTTCAATGCAGAATTGGCTGGAATTGAGATCGGACGCCATGTCGTGTTTGGAGAGCCCCTGATGTGCCTAAACAGTGGAAACCCCCAATTCTAACTGAAACCCTAAACCTAGCCCCAACCCTAACCCTAGCCCCAACCCCAACCCTAGCCCCAACCCCACCCCTAGCCCCAACCCAAACCCTAGCCCTAACCCTTGCCGTAGCCTAACCCTAACCCTAACCCTAACCCTAGCCCTAACCCTAACCTTAACCCTAGCCCTAACCCTAATCCTAGCCCTAACCCTAGCCTTAACCCAAGCCCTAACCCTACCCCTAACCCTAGCCCTAACTCTATCCCTAGCCCTAACCCTAACCCTAGCCTTTATCCTAACCCTAGCCCTAGCACTAATCATAACTCTAGCCCTAACCCTAGCCCTAACCCTAACCCTAACCCTAGCCCTTGCCTTAGCCCTAATGGGAAAATGGAAATAAATACAATTTTTTAACTTTATTACTTTTCCCTAACTAAGGGGGTGATGAAGGGGGGTTTGATTTACTATTTATAGCGTTTTTTTAGCGGATTTTTATGATTGGCAGCCGTCACACACTAAAAGACGCTTTGCATTGCAAAAAATAGTTTTTGCGTCTCCACATTTTGAGAGCTATTATTTTTCCATATTTTGGTCCACAGAGCCATGTGAGGTCTTGTTTTTAGTGGGACGAGTTGACGTTTTTATTGGTAACATTTTCAGGCACATGACATTTTTTTAACGCTTTTTATTCCGATTTTTGTGAGGCAGAATGACCAAAAACCAGCTATTCATGAATTTCTTTTGGGGAAGGGGCGTTTATACTGTTCCATGTTTTTTAAAATTAAAACGTAGTTTTATTCTTCGGGTCAGTACGATTACAGCGATACCTCATTTATATCATTTTTTTATGTTTTGGCGCTTTTATACGATAAAAACTATTTTATAGAAAAAATAATTATTTTTGCATCGCTTTATTTTGAAAACTATAACTTTTTCAATTTTTTGCTGATGATGCTGTATGGCAGGCCATTTTTTGCGGGACAAGATGACGTTTTCAGCGGTACCATGGTTATTTATATCCGTCTTTTTGATCACGCGTTATTCCACTTTTTTTTCGGCGGTATTATAATAAAGCGTTGTTTTTTGCCTGTTTTTTTTACCGCTTTCACTGAAGGGGATAACTAGCGGGACAGTTTTATAGGTGAGGCCGTTACGGATGTGATGATACTAAATATGTGTACTTTTATTGTTTTTTTATTACTTAGATAAAGAAATGTATTTATGGGAACAACATATATTTTTTTTCTTTATTTTGGATTTTTTTTATTTTTGTGAATATTTTTTTTTTTACTTTATAAAATTGCCCCCCCCGGGGGGGGGTGCATCATGTTATAGGGTCAGATCGCTGATCTGACACTTTGCAAAGCCCTCTGTCAGATTAGCGATGTGACATGCAGGGCTGCAGGCTTACCAGCGCTTGCTCTGAGCAGGCGCTGGTAAGCCACCTCCCTGCAGGACCCGGATTTAGCCCCACGGTCATTTTGGATCCGGGGCCTGCAGGGAGGAGACGCTCGGTACAAGGTGAGCACATCGCCTTGTACCGAGGGTCTCAGGGAAGCCCGCAGGGAGCCCCCTCCCTGCGCGATGCTTCCCTGTATAGCCGGAACGCTGCAATCATGTTTGATCGCAGTGTTCCGGGGGTTAATGCGCCAGGAGCCGTCCGTGATCCAGGTTACTTCGACTAGATAGTACGTCATATGGGATTAAGAGGTTAAGGCCTCTTTCACACATCAGTTTTTAGCCGTCAGGCAGAATCCGGCTAATTTTTGAAAAATTCTGAAAAACTAATGCAACGTATTCGTTTTTCTGCTGGATCCGAGCTTTTCTTTTTATATTCCCCGATTTGGAGAGAGAGAGAGACTTTTTCCAGAATGGAAAATGCATGATTTCTGGGAAAAAATGGAATCAGTCGCCGGATCCATCATTTCACCACACTTTTCATCAGTTTTTCATTGGATCCATCGCTGCACATTTTTTCAACGCACACAAAGAATGTTACTCTGTATGTTTTCCCTGGCCACCGGTAAACAAATTTTAGACAGATCCGGCAAAAAACATATGAAACGTGAGGCCATCCGGCACAATCTGGCACTAATACAAGTCTATGAGAAAAAAAATTATCTGGCGGCTACTTTTGCTGGATCCGCTTTTTTTCAAAATTCGCCAGATTGTGCCTGATAGCAAAAACCTGATGTGTGAAAGGGGCCTAAGATGAAGAAGAGGCAAGAGAAGCTTTGGGCTTGAAATCTCATTATGGCGTCTGTACTACATGGAGACAAAAGGGATAGGTGGGACTCCAATCCGAGAAGATGTAATTTATAAGTACCTGTATGCAAATGTTTATTTGTGATAGTGCCTGCTTGCTTCTCATCAGCACTGTGATTCCTGTATGATCCACAGTCTGATGATGGCTGGTAACAACTCCCAGTATCTCCTTATTATTG
The DNA here is from genome assembly GCF_032444005.1 of Ranitomeya imitator. Classification (NCBI taxonomy): domain Eukaryota; kingdom Metazoa; phylum Chordata; class Amphibia; order Anura; family Dendrobatidae; genus Ranitomeya; species Ranitomeya imitator. Next base: position 170,066,438 of record NC_091287.1, read on the forward strand.
TTAAGGACATACTGGGAATTGTAGGTTCATGCAATACAAATGTATATGGGTCTGATCTGATATTACCATTGATCACTGCTCTAAGCTTGATGCTCTATACATGAAATGATGTTGTTTCATTCTTTGCATTCATGAGCTGATGGTGTTTCTGGCACTGCACTCATATAATGAAAGTGTTTCTGGCACTGCACTCATGCACAGATGGTGGTCCTGGCACTGCGCTCATGCATTGATGGTGGTTCTGGTGCTGTATTCATGCACTGATATTGGTTTTGATCTTGTACACATGTAGCAATCCATAATATGTTTCATGGCTATGTTTAACTTTAAAAAGTGTCAAAACTTAAAGATCTGATATTATGAGGAGGATTTGCCAAGTTTCTGCTCCAAAAAACTCAGTTAAAGTTAGTGTGTGTCACATTGATTTGTTTGGAGCAGAAACTGAGCAGAAACTCTCCAAATGCTGTTCACGTAATGTATTAATGTACTGATAGTGGTTCTGGTGATGTATTCATGTAACTACACCAATTTTTGGCCCTTGGGATTAGTTCAGTATAGAAATATGGTTCTTGGACCAAAAAAAATTTGTGCACCTCTGCAGTAAATAGAAAAATATTAAAATTTGTCGAGTATGCTTTAGGGTCCTCCGAGTATTTTTTAGTGCTTGGAGTTTTAATTTTTCTTGCTGCACCTGAATGATTTACATCTGATAGCCAGCATAAGTACATGTGGGGGTTGCCTGGTTGCTAGATGTAAATCATTCAGCTGCGGCAAGAAAAACTAAAACTCTGAGCACTAAAAAATACTCGGAGGACCCCGAGCATGCTCGAGAAATCCCGAGTAATGAGTATATTCGCTCATCACTAATGGTAACAAATAGCAAGCATTTGAGACTACTCAGTTCTCTTCATCAGGCATAGTATAATACAAAATCTGAGGAGTCACATCAGGGGCAGACACTGACAGCTTGGTGCCCCTGTGCAAGAAATATGTCTGGGCACCCCTCACTGCCTGGCTTACCACTAATTGATGAGGACAATCTGGCCATGGGACCGGAGCCTTGGCTCTGAGCAACAGGCTAAATTGCTCTCATTATCACTACCCTGCAAAAAGGGACATACATAGAGTTCACAGGACATCATAGCAAAAGTTCTATTTGGGCCTCACCACACCTCTCTCTCTCTCTCTCTCTCTCTCTCTCTCTATATATATATATATTTATATACATATACAGCTGTGGCAAAAATTAAGAGACCAACACATCAAAACCCTGTCATGGGCAGCCCAATCTTCAGACCTGAACCACATTGAAAACCTCTGTAATGTAATCAAGAGGATGCTGGATAGTCACAAACCATCAACATAGAAGAACTGCCTACATTTTTGCACCAGAAGCAGTGTGAAAGACTGGCGGAAAGCATGCCAAGACACATGAAAGCTGTGATTAAAAATCATGGTTATTCCACAAAATATTGATTTCTGAACTCTTCCTGAGTTAAAACATTAGTATTGATGATTCAAAATGATTATGAACTTGTTTTCTTTGCATTATTTGATTTCCGAAAGCACTGTTTGCTTGTTTTTTAAGTTTGACCATTTTTCTTTTTTTTTTTTTTTTTTTAAAAATCCAAAATTTATTCCTTGGAAATTCGGAGACATGTTGTCAGGAGTTTATAGATTAAAATAACAATTTTCATTTTCCTCAAAAATATACCTATAAAGAGAAAAATTAGGCAAACTAAACATTTTGCAGTGTTCTCTTAGTTTTTGCCAGAGTGAGCGCTCACAGTCCAGAGGGGATGGGTGAGGATACACTAGGAGAATATAGAGCTGGTCGTGCAGTGGTTCAGCAGACTAATGCTTCATACAGAATATAGGACCCCATATAATGCTCAGTACAGAATAACAAGCCCCATCTAATGCCCTATAAAGAATAATGGACCCCATATATTTTTCCATACTGAATAATGGACCCTACATAATACTCCATACAGAATAATGTACCTATTATAATGCTCCATACAGAATAATAGACCCCATATAATGCTCCATACCTAATGATACAGTATAATGCTCCATACAGAATAATGGGCCCCATATAATGCTCCATAAAGAATAATGGACCCCATATAATTCTACATACAGAATAATGGGCCTAATATAATGCTCCATATAGAATAATGGATCCCATATAATGTTCCATACAGAATAATTGGCCTCATATAATGCAATGGAGCCTGGAGCAGCGGGGAAAAGAGAAGAGGTAAGTATTTACCAAATAAGCTACAGCAGGAACCCGGATGCCTGGATTGGTCCGGCTGATCAGCTGTTCGGCTCCGCAGCTGCATATGTCGAGGCTGTCTCACAGTCACAACACATGCATGGAGAGCCCAGCAAATAGGCTCTCCATGCATGTGTTGTGACTGTGACACAGTTGCGGCACATGCAGCTGCAAAGACAAACAGCTGATCAGCCGGACCGATCCAGGTATCCGTGTTTCCACTATAGCTTATTTGGTAAATACTTACCTTTTCCCCTTTCCCCACTGCTCCAGGCTCCATTGCTCCAGTCTCCTCAGCATCTTATAACTCTCAGCAGCGCTCAGCGCAGAGGGTATGCATTCATGATGTCATTGCACCCTCTGCCCTGAGATGTCAGAGAGTCATGGACACTGGAGCTGCAGAGAAACAGGGAGAGGTAAGTATTTCAAACAGTTTAAAGCATGGAGGGGGGGGCTTGCATTGGGACTCACGAGTACCATAATGTGTCGGCGTGTGGGCCCTGATTCCTCCTGGGTGGTGACGCCGGCTCTACCTGGCTGCAAGGACTCCCTCCATCTGTGGGCCCTGGTGCAGCTGCATCGGCTGCACTGGAGGTATGTCTGCCTGTAAGTCACATGCTTATTCACAACAGGACATATAATAGTGCAATAAATAAGACAAGCAACGTAAAGCAGAACTATCAATATGGGACGGGGAGAAACAGTTGTGGTAGTAAATATTGGAGCATTTCATAGATAAGAAGTGTGAAAGTTTTACTGTCTTGGCACTGAGGTCTGGTCCAGGATTGTGATGCTCCTAAAGAGTATGAGGAGCACATTGCTTAATTGATGTAAAAAGACATAAATTCATGTGACACATTCTTTCCTACAATGACTGTGTCAAAGGTTGTCATAAGTTTGTACTTCCAAACTCTTCTGTCTCGCTGAGATTTGAAGATACTTATTAATACCAGCAATTTCATGTCCATGATGCTGTGATCGAGGCTACAAAAATGTTTGGCCACAGAAAGATCTATTCTTTCTTTTTTGTTTATTCACATTTATTTTATAGTTCTCTCGAATTCATTTTGTGGATAACCTTTAGCTTTAATTTTATGTGTCATTTCATCCTGTCGTTTCTGTCTGCACTGATGATCAGTGACTATTCTATTAATCCTCAGATATTGGCTCATGGGGAGAGATTTAATAGTTGTTTGGAGATGAAAATGTTGATAGCGCGGAATAGAATTTTTAGCTGAGGGTTTCGTATACAAATCTAATAATAGACACCTTTGCTGATCATAGACAATGGTATCAAGGAAATTTAATTGGGTAAAAGAATAAACCATGATGAATGCTAGAGTTGAATGTACCGAGTTGGATGTGTCTGGCTGCGGTACATAAGGGACACCTCAAATTTGGACAAGAATAGATTGACATATGTTGGAACAACATTGGCCCCCATCGCTGTACCCTGGCATTGTGAAAAAAAAGGTCTCCGATTTTCCAAAGCAGGCTCACTCATTATCTCAATTCGTGCCTTAAAAAACTGGATGCTTTAGTCAATTTTTTACTGCAATTACTAACGTAGGAAACTCTATTTGGCAATGTGTAATTTCTTGACTGTTACTGTATGAAAACAGATGCCAACTATATGGCATACACATTAAAAAAAATCTCAGAACAATGGATGAAAACCATATTTTTTTTCTGGATGATAATCAGAATATTTGTCATTACATGTCTCTGAATCCAGCCTAAGGCCTCATTCAGACATCCATAATTTTTTACGTACATAGAAACCATTATTCATTAGTTTTTGGGATCTGAGTTTTATCTGTGATTTTAGACTTGTAGAGTCATTTTAAAACTACGATGGATCACAATTAGACCTGTCTCCTTGATTCTTTTGCAGACACATGGTCTTCAAAAAACATGGACACGTGAATAGCACTATAGATATCAATGAGTATGTGTTCTATAAGTGAAAATCACAAATAGAATAAGTACGTTAAACACAGACATCTGAATGAGACCTATGTGACATTCAGATATGAACAAAATAAAAAAATATTAAAAAGTTTAAATCACCCCCCTTTTGTCCCATTCCAAATAAAAAAAAAAATCAAACCTACACATATTTGGTAAAATGATCGCTAAATGGCGTAGCGAGTAAAAAATTTGAGACGCTAGAATTCCTTGTTTATGTTCGCCACAACATTGCATTAAAATGCAATAACGGGTGATCAAAAGAACGTATCTGCACCAAAATTGTATCATTAAAAACGTCAGCTCGGCGCACAAAAAATAAGCCCTCACCCAACCTCAGATCACGAAAAATGGAGATGCTACGGGTATCAGAAAATGGCACAATTTTTTTCTCAGCAACGTTTGGAATTTTTTTTCAACACTTAGATAAAAAATAACCTAGACATGTTTAGTGTCTATGAACTCGTAATGACCTAGAGAATCATAATGGCAGGTCAGTTTTAGCATTTAATGAACCTAGCAAAAAAGCCAAACAAAAAACAAGTGTGGGATTGCACTTTTTTTGCAATTTCACCGCACTTGGATTTTTTTTCCGTTTTTTTAGTACATTACATGCTAATACCAATGACGACGTTCAAAAGTACAACTCGTTCCACAAAAAATAAGCCCTCACATGGCCATATTGACGAAAAAATAAAAAAGTTATGGCTTTGGGAAAGAGGGGAGCGAAAAATAAAAACGAAAAAATGAAAATACCCCGGGTCGTGAAGGGCAGCGTCGGACTGGAGCACCTTGGGCCCACCAGAGAAAATCATTCTTGGGGACCACTATGTAGCTACATAGAAATAGTTACAAGACCACCAATTGTGCGTTAAAAAGCGTTAATATCAGGGTATAATAAAAGGTAGTTCACGTTTTAATAATGTAGCAAGGGTTGGGGTAGCCCCCTCACAGAATATAATGTAGCCCCCTCATAAAATATAACGCGGTCCCCTCTCATAGAATATAATGCAGCACCCCACAAAATATAATGCAACCCCCTCAGGTATGACACAGTCCCCACCATAGAATATAATGTAGCATCCCAATAGGGTATAATGCAGCCCCCCTCATATAGTATAATGCAACCCACCACAGAATATAATGTAGTCCCCTGAGAGAATGCAGTTCCACCACAGAATATAATGCAGCCCCCCATAGAGTATACTGTAGCCCCCTCATATAGTATGATGTAACCCCCCATAATATAACGTAGTCCGCTGAGAGAATAATGCAGCCTCACCACAGAATATAATGCAGCCCCCCATACAGTATACTGTAACCCCTCATATAGTATGATGTAGCCCCCCATAATATAATGTAGTACCCTGAGTATAATGCAGTCCCCCCACAGAATATAATGTAGCCCCCCAGGGCCGTATTTAGAGTTTCTGCTGCCCTAGGCACTTTTAGTGGTGCCTCCCCCTTTGGTGAGTATGACACTATCGGCAGTGACTTTGGCAAGAATCACTGATGTGAAAGTCGCCTTTTGCAGCAGATCTGGCAGTTTTTCTGCATCTGCTGCGTAACGGATCACTTACAGCAACACTGCATTCGGCCTCATTCATTCCCTATGGGATTTGCGGCACTTGCCGTGATCTGGCAAATGCAGTACCATACCTCACAACTTTTGAAGAAGGGAAGGAGGTATAAAGTTTGCGGTGCGTGTAGTGTGCCGTGGCAAATTTTAGGCCACACCTCTGACCACACCCATTTCACAACCAGTCACACCCATATCCACGTCCCAACCACAGCCATTTAGCACTGCTGATCACACTGTTTTATATACAATAATTCTAAACAAAAAAAATATGGCCACACATAATAGCCACACATGATGCTCAATTTTGTATAACGGCCACCACACATGATGCTCCATACTGTATAATGGCCACATACAGGTCTCCATACTGTATAATGGCCACACATGATGCTCAATACTGTATATTGGCCACACATGATATGATGCTCCATAGTGTATAATGGCCACACATGATGCTCCATAATGTATAACGGCCACACAGTGCTCCATACTGTATAATGGCCACACATAGCGCTCCATACTGTATAATGGCCGCACATAGTGCTCCATACTGTATAATGGCCACACATAGTGCTCCATACTGTATAACGGTCACACACAGTTCTCCATACTGTATAATGAACCCACATGATGCTCCATACTGTATAATGGCCACATACAGGTCTCCATACTGTATAATGGCCACACATGATGCTCAATAGCTCAATACTGTATATTGGCCACACATGATATGATGCTCCATAGTGTATAATGGCCACACATGATGCTCCATAGTGTATAATGGCCACACATGATGCTCCATAATGTATAATGGCTACACACAGTGCTCCATACTGTATAATGGCCACACATAGCGCTCCATACTGTATAATGGCCACACATAGTGCTCCATACTGTATAACGGCCACACACAGTTCTCCATACTGTATCATGATCCCACATGATGCTCAATACTGTATAATGGCCACAAATTATGCTCCATTCTGTATAACGGCCACACATGATGCTCCATACTGTATAACGGCCACACATAATGCTCCATACTGTATAATGTCCATTGGCCACACATGATGCTCAATACTGTATAATGGCCACATACAGTTCTCCATACTGTATAATGATTCCACATGATGCTCAATACTGTATAATGACCCCCCTGTATGCATGGCTCATATCCCCCCTCCTGTATGCATGGCTCATATTCCCGTCTTGTATTCATGGCTCATATCCCCCCCTAATGCATGACTCATATTCCCCCCCACCCTGAATGCATGGCTCATATTCCCCCCCCCTGAATGCATGGCTCATATTCCCCCCCCCCTGAATGCATGGCTCATATTCCCCCCTGTATGCTTGGCTCATATTCCCCCCTGAATGCATGGCTCATATTCCCCCCCACTCTGAATGCATGGCTCATATCCCCCCCCCTGAATGCATGGCTCATATTCCCCCCCCAAAGCATGGCTCATATTCCCCCCTGTATGCTTGGCTCATATTCCCCCCTGAATGCATGGCTCATATTCCCCCCTGTATGCTTGGCTCATATTCCCCCCCTGAATGCATGGCTCATATTCCCCCCTCTGAATGCATGGCTCATATTCCCCCCCCCCCCCCCCGAATACATGGCTCATATTCCCTCTGTATGCTTGGCTCATGTTCCCTCCCTGAATGCATGGCTCATATTCCCCCCTGTATGCTTGGCTCATATTCCCCCCCTGAATGCATGGCTCATATTTCCCCCTCTGAATGCATGGCTCATATTCCCCCCTCCTGTATGCATGGCTTATCTCTCCACCCCCCCTCCAGCTCCCGCTCCTGCTCCTGACTTGCTCCCATCTTGCATGGCGCGCCAGCTTATGTCCTCCTTCATCCCCCCGTCCCCCAGTCCCTCCGTCCCTCATACTCACCTGACCCGTCCCTCATACTCACCTGACCTGTCCCACACACCGTGCGGCCGCGCCGACATCCCTCTGGCTCTGTCCCGACTCCCAGCGCAGCACCTTCTTCCTGCGTGAGCGGTCATGTGATACCGCTCATTAAGGTCATGAATATGCGCATATTCATGACCTTAATGAGCGGTACCACGTGATCGCTCATTCAGGAGAAGCTGCAGACGCCGAGACCAGGCATCGCTGGAGCAGGGTGAGTATCGTCTTCAAGGAGGGTGGGAGGGAGGCGGGGGGAGGGCCTGGGGCGGGGCGCCCACACAGCAGGTGTCAGTGCCTGGGCCCACCGGAGAATCCGGTGATCTGGTGGGCCAGTCCGAGGGGTTAAAGGGGTTGAAGGGGTTGAAGGGGTTAATTTAACAAGTGAGAATTGCCTTACCCTGTTACTCCACTGCCTAATCCACCTCCACCAACTTTGTCGGAGCTGGGGGGAAGTGGCATGAAAATGCCAACAATTGCTAAATGTTTGCACAAAAATGTTGCGACCTTTCTAATTTTTTTACGCAAATTTTTATGGAAGTGAGGGTCTTAGGCCGGCTTCACACTTGCGAGTTTTACGGACGTAAGAGCGCAGAAACTACGTCCGTAAAACTCGCAAAACATACGGCACAATTATTCTCTATGCCCCTGCTCCTATCTGCCGTATTAAACTGATCAGTATTATACGGCTTTCTACGGCCGTAGAAAATCGCAGCATGCTGTGTTTGTCACCGTATTGCACAAATAAAACGTCAATGAAAGTCTATGGAAGCCCCAAAAATACGGATCACACACGGACCAGCAGTGTGACTTGCGAGAAATACGCAGCGGTGTTAGCGAGAAAAGCCGGTAATTCATTGCGGTGTACAGTAAAATCACACTGACAGCTTCCAGTAGAATAGGTAGAATAAATGTGTACACATAGAATAGGTATATATATATATATATATATATATATATATATATATATATATATGTCAGTGAAACACACATTTATATATATATATATATATATATATATATATATATATATATATATATATATATACTGTATATATTAATATTTCTTCCAGCGCTAGACAGCTTTAAAGCCAGTAATTCAATTACCGGCTTTTGCTTTCCCCTTCCTAAAACCCGACATGATATGAGACCTGGTTTACATACAGTAAACCATCTCATATCACCATTTTTTTTGCATATTCCACACTACTAATGTTAGTAGTTTGTCTATGCAAAATTTGGCCGTTCTAGCTAGTAAATTAAGGGGTTAAATGGCGGAAAAAATTGGCGTGGGCTCCCGCACAATTTTCTCCGCCAAAGTAGTAAAGCCAGTGACTGAGGGCAGATATTAATAGCCTGGAGAGGGTCCATGGTTATTGCCCCCCCCCCCCCCTGGCTAAAAACATCTACCCCCAGCCACCCCAGAAAAGGCACATCTGGAAGATGCGCCTATTCTGGCACTTGGCCACTTTCTTCCCATTCCCGTGTAGCGGTGGGATATGGGGTAATGAAGGGTTAATGCCACCTTGCTATTGTAAGGTGACATTAAGCCAAATTAATAATGGAGAGGCGTCAATTATGACACCTATCCATTATTAATCCAATACTAGTAAAGGGTTAAAAAATACACAAACACATTATTAAAAATTATTTTAATGAAATAAAAACAAAGGTTGTTGTAATATTTTATTCTACGCCCAATCCAATCACTGAAGACCCTCGTTCTGTAACAAAAAAAACATAATAAACCAACAATATCCTTACCTTCCGCAGATCTGTAAAGTTCAACGATGTAAATCCATCTGAAGGGGTTAAAATATTTTGCAGAAATTGACATGTTGTGGATTTCACACACCTACCGCAGGTCATTTTATGCAGCATAAAACAAAGTTCGGTGAGTATGAGGTTTCTATCAATCCCATCCACTTTGTTGAAACTGTAGTGCGCTGTGTTTATTGTGCAGCAAAAATACACAATGTCAATAACTGACCAAAAACTCCTTGTGCTTCATTTAGCTAATACAGGCATCATTACAGTGGTAGGCTACTAATAGGAGTAGCACTCCTGACACCTTATAGGCTCCTACTAAAAAGGGAACTGCAACAGAGCTCTATATAAACAAATGTGTGGGGTGTGGTGGACATGGGGACCAGAAGACATCAAGTGGGGTGCATCTATACAGTCATGGCCAAAAGCGTTGACACCCTTGAAATTGTGCCAGAAAATGAAGTATTTCTCCCAGAACATTATTGTAGTAACACATGTTTTGTCATACACATGTTTATTTCCTTTGTGTGTTGGAGCAACACAAAAATAAACAAAAAACCACAAAACCTATCAATGAGCCAGACAAAATTGTTGGCACCTTTCAAAAAATGTGGGTAAACAACTTTGTTTAAAGAATGTGATGCTTGTTCAGACTGACCTGTGGCAAGTAACCGGTGTGGGCATTAGGAAAATCACATCTGAAACCAGATAAAAAGAGGTGTAGTTGACTTAATATTTGCATTGTGTGTCTGTGTGTGACACACTAAGCATGGAGAACAGAAAGAGTAGAATAGAACTGTCTGAGGACTTGAGAACCAAAACTGTCAAAAAATATCAACAATCTCAATGTTACAAGTCCATATCCAGAGATCTTGATGTTCCTTTCTCCACAGTGTGGAATATAATCAAGACATTTACAACCCATGACAACCCATGACAATGTAGCTAAGCTCCCTGGATGTGGATGACAGAGAAATATTGATGAAAAGTTGCAAAGCAGTCTGGATTGTGGATAAGCAGCCTCAATCAAGTTTCAAAGACAATCAAGCTGTCCTGCTGGCTGCATTAGTATCAGTGTGAACTATCCATCGACATTTGAATGAGTTGAAGCACTATGGCAAGATACCCAGGAAGAACACACTGCCGATACAATATCATAAAAAAGGTAGACTGCAGTTTGCCAAAATGTATGTCAGTAAGCCAAAATCCTTCTGGGAAAGCATTTTGTGGACATATGATACCAAGATAGAACATTTTGGTATGGCACATCATTCTACTGTTTACTGAATATGGAATAAGGCCTACAAAGAAAATAACACTGTACCTACAGTGAAATATGATGGAGGTTCAAAGATGTTTTGCTGTCTCTGGCACTGGGTGCCTTGACTGTGTGCAAGGCATCATGAAATATGAAGATTGCAAAAGGATTTTGGGTTGCAATGTAGTGCCCAGGTTCAGAAAGTCAGGTTTGTGTCATAGGTCATGGATTTTGCAGCAGAACAATGACCCCCAAACCTACTTCAAGATGAACCTAGAATGGATGGAAACAAAGCACTGGAGAATTCTGAAGTGGCCAGCAATGAGTCTGGATCTAAATCCCATTGAACACCCGTGGTGAGATCTTAAAATTCCTGTTGGGAGAAGGCAGCCTTCAAATATTAGAGACCTGGAGCGGTTTGCAAAAGTAGAGTGGTCCAAAATTCCAGCTGAGAGGTGTAAGAAGCTTGTTGATGGTTATAGGAAGCTATTGATTACAGTTATTTATTCCAAAGGGTGTGCAACCAAAAAGTTGAGGGAGCTAATGCAGCGCCCCAGAGACCTGGTCGTTGCAGTAGTATTGCTCTGCCACTAAGCGGAGTGATGGTACGTCTGATGGCACTAAAGGAGTTCATCTGACCAGGTATCACCAGCACACATTATACTTCACACGCCGGCCACTAGGGGGAGCAAAGGGTTTTATTTATTAGGCCACTCCTCACACTGGTAAAACTAGGGGTTGGATAGGAAGTTAGTCAGAAGCTGACTGGGTTTTGTTCAGGCAACATCCCGTGGCAGGGGGTGTTGCGGGGAAGATTCAGGGTGGTCCCAGTCAGGCGTGGGAACCTAGCAGGCACCTAGCAACAAGGATAGAACGTTACGGAGCCGCGCCTGCGCTATCTGCGGCGGTATCCAAAGAAAGGACACGAAATGAAGGATATTGTGGACAGTGAGAAACAAGATCGAAGCACAAAGGAGAGCCAGTAGGAGTCGTGCCCGGAGAACGGCAACATCCTACTGAGGCGCGTAGCCGGTGCCCGAAACACCAAGGAAGTAACTGACTTTATGCCTTACTTCAAATACCGCAGGACAGTTAATTATAGGTTGGCTGTCTACTTTACATCACCTAAGTAGACATAAGGGGCAATGCGTGGAGAGGGGCATCTCTTGGGTCCCGGAAGAGCTCCGAGCCTTCCCGTCAAACGGGTGCGTCCTAGCCATAACAAACCAGGGGGACGGAGAATAGAAAGAACTAGAAAGAACTGGAACGAACGAGAACAGAAGTTGTGAGGACTATCCCGAATGCTCAGCAGGGAAGCAGTACAACACACAGGCGCTAGTGGTAGGCAACGATTTCCACCTGCAAAGGGAACTCTGGATGTGCCTTCGGACCGGCCGGTCTCAGACAGCCCTGTTAAGCGTGCTCTGGATTGAGGATCCTGAAATCTTCAGTAAAGAGGTAAAGAGACTGCAACCTTGTGTCCTCGTTATTGACTGCACCTCACACCATCGCCATCTACATTATTGGGAAGCCCTGGGGACACACTTCACCTGTGGGAAGGTATACCATCTAGCTGCCATCACATCACCCCAGTGGACCCCAAGCACCGTCCGTCTCACTGGCCGAATACCACAGGTGGCGTCACGAAACCATGGCAAACTACCATCACCCCTTTTATTGGACGCCCCTTAGCAGGGTCACGGACCGCGTCCAGCCACCGTGACAACCCCAGGACTGAGACAGAGAGGACCGGTACCGAGTAATCTGTGGCCCTGTGTCTGGGGGCGCTCCACTAACAATTTTGTTCGGCCCATTTTTAGGGTTTTGTGTGAAATTTTGTCCAATTTGCCTTTTTATCTCTGTTTTATATTGTTCAAACACACACAAAGGAAATAAAAGTGTGTAACAAAGCGTATGTGATTGCAATAACTGCAATAATTTTCTGGGATAATCTCAACGGTGGCAAAACTTTTGGCCATGACTGTATATTGTCTTTTAAAGCTTTTTGACTCTTCCTCTTTGTTTTCCGCTGTCTCCCTCTTTACTTCAAGACAAGAGGTTACCTCAATGGTTTTCCTTCAGGTTAGAGACTTCTGTTCTCTGCTGTTTTACAGTAAACTTTTTATTGCATGCTTGGAGTTATCATTATCTTTCCTCTAATTCATGTCCCTATGACAACCAGCAGATAAATAATTGATGCTGTCGACCCATCAACTGTAATATCACATTCCACTATAACTTTGCTTGAAACAACAGTACCCCTAAAATCCCCAGAAGTGAAGCAGACACAATAATAGGCGCCCAGCATGCCCACTCTGGGCTCTTTAGTGGATCCCTCACTATAAGTCACTTGTTGGAGTCAGGAGCAGAGCAGTGACAGACTGTGGGAGGAGATAGTGCTGGGTGCTTTTCTCACAGGCATTGCTGGCTCTGCATTAGGAGATGTGTGAAGTGGGGTGTAAGTGCTGCCACAGGCAGATATACAGGCAGGACTGCTGATAGCCAGCACTCTGCACCTACAAAAGGAAGAGCAACTAATACTGAGAGGGGACAATGACTGAGCCCAGCAGCAGGAAAGAGGGATTTAAAAAATGCAGGAGTGCCACTTTCAGCATTGATGGCTTCAGCTTCACCATAGGTAAGAACTTTTCATCATTTATTATGTTCTGCAGCAGATTAATGCTCAGCTCTCTGGATGCTCATGTATGTAGGCATAGGCTATCTAGGGTTTCTGCGGTCATCTCCTTATATAAGTGCAGCCAGAAGCAGACTGGAGGCTTCTGTGAGAAGCCAGAAACTAGAGAAAATCAGAATGGAAAAATCCTTATCTCATAATAGTATTAGGGCATTGGAGATAATGGTCCTGGCTTGGTGAGGTCATATCTGGTGAAGTTTGGGAAGTTTTCTTATAAAGAGCTTTGGTTATCAGGTGCTTGTGTGCTATATTCACCTGCTGTCAAACAGCTTGTATATGTCCCTATTAAATAACTTCTGCCTGTGAGATCGATGTGTAGTGCCCAAATATTGAACAACTTCTGTAAGAACAAGTTTATGTGTCTGCAACAATGTGTCACTAACAAGTCGCGTTGTCCACTGGCTGTCACTTTAAAACTTAGTAGCATTGGTTCTAAGTTATAACATGCAATGCATCAATCTATCCCATATCTATCTATCATCTATCTAGCTGTCTCATATCTATCTTTCTATCCATCCATCCATCCACCTGTGTGTGTGTGTTTGAACAGTAAAGGTATGTGTCCATCCATCCATCCATCCATCCATCCATCCACCTATGTGTGTGTGTTTGAACAGTAATGGTATATATCTGTCCATCCATCCATCCATCCATCCACCTATGCGTGTGTGTTTGAAGAGTAAAGGTATGTGTCCACATTCAGGATTGCATCAGGATTTGGTCAGGATTTTACGCAGGTAAAATCTGCACCAAATCTGCTCCTGAGGTCACTGGCAGGTCACCTGTGTTTTTCATGCATTTTGTTTGAGCATTGTAAGGACATGCTGCGTTCTGAAAAGACTTGCCGCATGTGCGTTTTCGTGGGTCTGCCTCATGCGTCTTTTAATGCATAGTGGAGATGGGATTTCATGAAATCCTCTCCACTATGCTGTAACATCTGGATGCTGCGGCTCTACGCAGCATCAAACACGCAGCGTTTCCTGAACGTGGAAACATACCCTTAGATAGATGCATTGCATGCTATAACTTAAGAATTAGAACCAATGCCACTATTTATAGTGACAAGTTACAGACAGTAGACAATATGGTTGTGTATAAAATATACATAGCAGTTCAAACATATATATATATATATATATATATATATACAAACACACACATACATATGCATTTATTATTATTTATTATTATAGCGCCATTTATTCCATGGCGCTTTACATGTGAGGAAGGGTATACATAATAAAAAACAAGTACAGTACAATACAAGTCACAATGGTACAAGAGGAGAGAGGATCCTGCCCGCGAGGGCTCACAATCTACAAGGGATGGGTGAGGATACAGTAGGTGAGGATAGAGCTGGTCGTGCAGTGGCTTATTATTATGTATTACTTACTTATTATGCCAACTTATATAGTGCCATCATATTATAGACATAATCATCACAATCTAAATTCCCTATCAGTATGTCAAACACAGGAAGAACACACATGTTCATTGCAGATGTTGTCCTTGGTGGGATATGAACCCTGGACCTCATTGCTGCCAGAGAGTTGCTATATATATATACATATATATTTATATATATATATATATACACCCGCCCCACACACACACACACACACACGCATGCTAAATATTTATAGGTCAGACAACAATGTCTTCTGCCCCTACCTATTAGTTAGAACTGTTGATATAAGTATTTTCTGTCATTCTTGTCATTAGGTAAACACATAATTGCCGTGTGTTCTGCGTTGACAGGCAGGCGCTCTTGGATTACACACTCTTTGGAATACGCTGTAGTTTGATTCCAGCAGCCTGCGCTTTCACCTGCATTGCAGCCACTGAGCTTTTCATGTTGGATTAATTAGGGTGTTGGCATCCAGTGTCAAATCTCTATTTAAATTGCTGCTTGTTCTGATTTCTTAGGTCTCATTATGCTCTTGTAGAGGTGGCACCCTGACTACTCAGGCACAGCTGCCTGCTACTCCCCATGCTGTGTGATTGCTTGCAGAACCCACAGACATTGGCTACTTTATGTAAGGATTTTCAGAAAAAAAATAATTAGTCACAACATGCAAAAGCATATAATTGACTGCATAAACAACATCAAGCACAGATAGTAAGTGGATGAGTTTTAGGAGCCTGCGTAGTTTAATGTTCGGGGGAATTTGGTTGTCCTTAGATCTGGCCTGTTTGGAATATGCCAGCTCTTTCATGCTCTACCATAATGAGGTTTGGTGCTCTGTGTTTTGCAGCCACTAATAGGAGTAGATCGCTATCTTTAGAAGAATGCAGAATTGTGTTATGGCAACTTAGCATTATATGCCTCTGATATTCCTTACAAGCCGCCTCGGAAGCTCACAGGATGACTGGGGTATAAACCTCTTTGAGCTTGATGAGCTCAATGTACTTCATGTCTCTGCTGCCTTTATGTGACAGGTGAAAGACAAAATAGACCTACGAATGAAATGTTATCTCTAAACGAGATGCTGCAGCAGTGCCAGAGGCCATAACAGGCATCATCCATAATGCTAAGCAGCAATAATGGCAGCTGGAGCCCTTCTATGTGCTCACTACATGTGCTCCAAAACACTGGCATAGTATAGCAATGTGTCATAATCACAACGACATAGCAGCATTTTCCTGGCAAATATTTATCAAATGTTTTTAAGTTGGATCTATGCTTTTGTTTCCATTGCAAACTCCGCTCAGAAGTGAACCACTTGTTGCCACAACGCTTTCCCTGCCAGGAATCCTGTAATGCGGCTGCAGGAAGCCGACCAGTGTAATCGCTAATGACCAGTTAATGAAAACATCTCCGGGGAGATTACATTATAAAATATTGGATGTTGTCACTTATGTAATCACTGGCTTTTGAAGATATTCCAGAATTTGTGTATGTTATCTGCATATAGTAAACGTGTTTGTGGAATTAATTTTTTTCTTGCATAATTTCAAAATATCACAATTATTATTGACGTGAAACAGTATTTCACCTTGGTTACTTAAAAAGGCATGAAAATTTAGCAACATGGAAGTGAAATACACACACATACACTCTGTTAGGACTGGCGGAAAGCACCAAGTATAAGATGAAATAATATTGGTGCATTCGCAGTACAGAATCCACCGTGCAGGTGAAAAACCTGCTGCTAGTAAATGGCAGCACTATATGGCGGTGGAAGCGAACCCTGTAAAGCCACAGGTCCGCAACACCGCACTAATGAGTGCAAGCAAGGAGTCAGTGAACTCAATCCCAAGACTCAGGGTAGAAGTCCGTACAGACTACTTGCGCACCACACCGCAACTGGGTGTGTTAGGTATAGTAAGAACACCGAAGTGCGAACTGTGCCGTGCTGGCAGACACCACTAAGTACCCGGACGTGGGTTAGGAAGCGCACTACTGGCGCGTGGTGCCGCACTGGTGGTCATAGCAATAGACGCTGATTCGTGTGTAACACGTTGAGTGATTAGTCGGGCGCTAGGTAGCAGCCATACTCCTTACGCGAACAGTCATACAATAAGGTAGACTGCACTCACAACAAACACACGAATACAATTGTACACTAGCGCATGGCCGTGCGGTCATGCAAAGCTTATATAGCTGCAGTACGTTCAGGACCTTCCAATAAAGGACCAATGGGCAGCTGCCACAGAAGTTAGCCCTTTCAGGACCTTCCAGGAGGACCAATGGGAACCACTGCAGCATCTGAGCATGTGACCTTCGATCTCCAACGGGAGATCGCACCCTGGGCATGCTCAGAAGGGAAAAAGCAGTACTTAGTCCCAAAAGCGTCCGCTCACTGCTGCCCAGCACTGGCTTTAATGGCAAAAGCTGGAAAAGCAACAGCAAGCCTAAGCACAGAGTGAGACTGAGCCAGACGCAAGGACCGATGTCTCCGCTGAGCAGGTTCCACTGCGGCAGGGGAAGAATGGGAGACCGCAGCAGAAACGGCCCGAGATTCCCACTGTGCAGAAGCGGGAACTCGACCTCTAACACACACTATACCAACCCCCCACACACTATATTGACACACACACACATGTACTATATTACTTTCCCACACACATACTATATTACTCTCCCCTCACACGTACATAAACAATATACCACCCCCACACACTAGATTACCCACTCACACACACTATACCACCCCCCACACACTATATTAGTGCACACACATACTATACCACCCTTCACACACTGTACCACCCCCACACATACTATACCACACCCCCACACAGGCACATACTAAGCGCCCTGCATGAACACATACCCACACTACATGACCACAGAATGACTTTTACTACAGCATTTTGTTTTGAACATATTGGATAATTATGTCTGATGACACACAACTATAGACGTCATCCCCTGACCTTACGCCCGCTGTACTAGAGAACGCCACCGACTGTCTGCAGTCTCCAACATCATGTCCGCTCTCTATCTGAAACTCAACCTCTCCAAAACTGAACTTCTTCTGCTCCCGCCATCTACTAACCTCCCTAAATATAACATTTCCCTCTCCGTGGGTGGCACAAAAATAACACCGGGTGTTATGTTTGACTCCGATCTCTCCTTCACCTCCCATATACAATCTCTTGCCCGCTCATGCCGCTCACACCTAAAGAACATCTCTAGAATCCGCCCTTTTCTCACCATGGAAACAACAAAAACCCTCACTGTCGCCCTGATCCACGCCCGCCTGGACTACTGTAATGCTCTACTAATTGGCCTCCCCCTTACTCGACTTTCCCCTCTCCAGTCTATCCTTAATGCAGCAGCCAGGGTCATCCATCTGGCTAGTCATTACTCAGATGCATCCACTCTTCGCCAGTCGTTACACTGGCTGCTCATTCATTACAGGATACAATTCAAAGTACTTGTTCTCCCCCACAAAGCTCTCCACAGTGCGGCACCCCCATACATCTCCTTCCTCATTTCGGTCTATCGGCCTAACTGACCTCTGCGCTCTGCAAATGACTTTCGACTAACCTCTGCACTAATCCGTACCTCCCACTCCCGACTCCAAGACTTCTCCTGCGCTGCGCCAATCCTCTGGAATGCTCTACCCCAAGATATTAGGACCATCCGCAATTTGCATAGTTTTAGGCACTCGCTCAAAACACATTTGTTCAGAGCGGCCTATCACATTCAGTAATCAAAGTCATGTTATGTTTGTGTGTGTGTAGCCCATTCACTATCTCCATCTACCCCCATCCCCTGAAGATGGCTGGACCATCATTGTAAATACATAGCTGTAAATACACACCTGTACTTTGTATCTCCCCCACCTCATTGTAGATTGTAAGCTCTCACGAGCAGGGTCGTCTTATTTTGCTTTATTGCATTGTTAACGTTGTTACCTATGACTGCTGTGTTTGAAACTGTTAAACTGTAAAGCGCTGTGGAATATGTTGGCGCAATATAAATAAAGATTATTATTATTATTATTATTTATTTATTATTAGAGAATTGTGAATACATATGCTATAACTGACACATATCATGCAATTAGGTATTTGTTCCATTTATATCATTATCAACACTTTTAAAGTGGTTGTCACCTACTAGTACAACCCCTTCTCAATCTGAAAGTTTGTCCCAATTAAAATAAAAACACTTATACTCACCTCCATTACCGGCGCCATTCCAGCGGTGTCCGCACTCGCATTCCCAGTGCTCATGAGATGTTATGTCATGTGAAGCCAGTGCCCAATCAGCACTGGCGTCACTGTCCCCTCTTTCGGGCATGTACAGGTCCTTCTCAAAAAATTAGTATATAGTGTTAAATTTCATTATTTACCATAATGTAATGATTACAATTAAACTTTCATATATTATAGATTCATTATCCACCAACTGAAATTTGTCAGGTCTTTTATTGTTTTAATACTGATGATTTTGGCATACAACTCCTGCTAACCCAAAAAACCTGTCTCAATAAATTAGCATATTTCACCCATCCAATCAAATAAAAGTGTTTTTTAATAACAAACAAAAAAACCATCAAATAATAATGTTCAGTTATGCACTCAATACTTGGTCGGGAATCCTTTGGCAGAAATGACTGCTTCAATGCGGCGTGGCATGGAGGCAATCAGCCTGTGACACTGCTGAGATGTTATGGAGGCCCAGGATGCTTCAATAGCGGCCTTAAGCTCATCCAGAGTGTTGGGTCTTGCGTCTCTCAACTTTCTCTTCACAATATCCCACAGATTCTCTATGGGGTTCAGGTCAGGAGAGTTGGCAGGCCAATTGAGCACAGTAACACCGTGGTCAGTAAACCATTTACCAGTGGTTTTGGCACTGTGAGCAGGTGCCAGGTCGTGCTGAAAAATGAAATCTTCATCTCCATAAAGCATTTCAGCCGATGGAAGCATGAAGTGCTCCAAAATCTCCTGATAGCTAGCTGCATTGACCCTGCCCTTGATGAAACACAGTGGACCAACACCAGCAGCTGACATGGCACCCCACACCATCACTGACTGTGGGTACTTGACACTGGACTTCAGGCATTTTGGCATTTCCTTCTCCCCAGTCTTCCTCCAGACTCTGGCACCTTGATTTCCGAATGACATGCAAAATTTGCTTTCATCAGAAAAAAGTACTTGGGACCACTTAGCAACAGTCCAGTGCTGCTTCCCTGTAGCCCAGGTCAGGCGCCTCTGCCACTGTTTATGGTTCAAAAGTGGCTTTACCTGGGGAATGCGGCACCTGTAGCCCATTTCCTGCACACGCCTGTGCACGGTGGCTCTGGATGTTTCCACACCAGACTCAGTCCACTGCTTCCTCAGGTTCCCCAAGGTCTGGAATCGGTCCTTCTCCACAATCTTCCTCAGGGTCCGGTCTCCTCTTCTCGTTGTACAGCGTTTTCTGCCACATTGTTTCCTTCCAACAGACTTACCATTGAGGTGCCTTGATACAGCACTCTGGGAACAGCCTATTTGTTGAGAAATTTCTTTCTGGGTCTTACCCTCTTGCTTGAGGGTGTCAATGATGGCCTTCTTGACACCTGTCAGGTCGCTAGTCTTACCCATGATGGGGGTTTTGAGTAATGAACCAGGCAGGGAGTTTATAAAAGCCTCAGGTATCTTTTGCATGTGTTTAGAGTTAATTAGTTGATTCAGAAGATTAGGGTAATAGGTCGTTTAGAGAACCTTTTCTTGATATGCTAATTTATTGAGACAGGTTTTGGGGGTTATCAGGAGATGTATGCCAAAATCATCAGTATTAAAACAATAAAAGACCTGACAAATTTCAGTTGGTGGATAATGAATCTATAATATATGAAAGTTTAATTGTAATCATTACATTATGGTAAATAATGAAATTTAACACTATATGCTAATTTTTTGAGAAGGACCTGTAAGTAATCAACAGGAAGTCAGAGCTGCAGCTGGCCGTTCACTTCCTGTTTTTTACTTATACGTCCGAAAGTGGGGGCAGTGACGCCAGTGCTGATTGGGCACAGATTCACATGACATAAAAACCTTTTGTGAGCACCAGGAATGTGAGTGCCAACACCGCTGGACCAGCGCCGGCATAGAAGGTGAGTATAAGAATTTTTATTTTAACTGTGGTAAATATTCAAATTGAGAAAGGGTTGTTCAAGTAATTGACATCCTCTTTAAGGAAATTTTCAACCAAACAACCCTAAATTTATTATTAATATTGAGTATTAAACGTTTCTGGCATATACATTAAAATAGTCCATAGGGCTCTCTTACCCAACAGAAGCCAAAAGAGTGTGTTTGTCAGGGTGATTAGCATAGCTTTTTACCAACTATATAGGGAAGAAAAGCAGCCTTTGCTTTTTTCTTTTTTTTAATATGCCATCCTGGTAATTAATACTTGTTGCCCGATCTATGAGCTGCATGTATCAGGCTCTGGATGTATGATTGACTCTGAAACACTTTGGAATTTCAGACAAAAGCAAACTTTAAATGCCACCAAGGACTAAGCCACACAGGTGACTAGTCTAAAAAGCCGGTCCCCAGCAGCTTTTCCCTGCCCACCACCAATGACTGACAGGTCTCACGCAGAGAGAGACCCGTCATTCAAGGGCAGCAGGCAGCAAGTACCTGCCAGGGACTGACTTTTTGGTATATTTAAATACCAACAGTTGTTGCTGTTGGAGTGTATCTGTGAGAGTTTTTACCCACTCATTAAAAATATGCCAGGGCCTGGCTCGAAATTTTTGTTTTAGTTCAACACAATGGGGTTGATAGTGTTGAAGCCTGTACTCTGGGCCAGTGAAGTTGTTCCACACCAAACTCGCCTCATCATTCCTTTATGGACCATAAATGGACCTTGGATATGGACCTTTATGGATCATTCCTTTATAGTTTGTGCAGTGGGGCACAGTCATGCTGGAACAGAAATGGATTTTTCATAAACTATTACAGTTAAAGGTCTTCCCCCATTGCTGGTATTTACATTGAAGCACATTGGAGCTGTAATTTCATCCCTTTTTACCATAAGGAAATGCTGTGAATACTTCCCAATGGCAAGTGTTATTATAGCCATGTTATGTAATGAAAGATATTCTGCTTGAAGTAATCGTCGAATTACATGGTATAGTCAAACCACAGTTTATTACATTGAGTTATTTGAAGACTTAGCAAAACATCATTCGACCACATCATGTGAATGAATCTTTAACTACTTTATCTTTTTTCACAGCAAATCAATGCACAACATGCACTTGGCTGTAATGAACCATATGTCCTCCTGATTTCACTAGGAGAGAACATTGTAAGCAGGTGTTTCCATTGGGAATAGTTAAGCAGTCATTAAGTACAAGGCATATCTCTCTCCACCTTGGAGAGTAAAATTGGCCTTTGGGAAGTGTGGAAGAAACAAGCCATACATCTCCATAGTAATATATTGTACAACATGTTAAAAAAACAACGCAAGATGGCTACAGAAAACTCAGCTTTGTAAGATATCAAATCTGTTCACTGATAGGTTTAATGCCTCACAGTTCTAATTAACCCCCAAGGGTGGTTTGCACATTAATGACCGGGCCAATTTTTACAATTCTGACCACTGTCCCTTTATGAGGTTATAACTCTGGAAAGCTTCAACAGATCCTGATGATTCTGACAATGTTTTCTCATGACATATTGTATTTCATGATAGCGGTAAAATTTCTTTGATATTACCTGCGTTTATTTGTGAAAAAAATGGAAATTTAGCAAAAATTTTCAAAAATTTTGCAATTTTCCAACTTTGAATTTTTATGCCCTTAAATCACAGAGATATGTCACACAAAATACTTAATAAGTAACATTTCCCACATGTCTACTTTACATCAGCACAATTTTGGAACCAATTTTTTTTTTTGTTAAGGAGTAATAAGGCTTAAAAGTTGACCAGCAATTTCTCATTTTTTCAACACCATTTTTTTTAGGGACCACATCACATTTGAAGTCACTTTGAGGGGTCTATATGATAGAAAATACCCAAGTGTGACACCATTCTAAAAACTTCACATCTCAAGGTGCTCAAAACCACATTCAAGCAGTTTATTAACCCTTTAGATGTTTCACAGGAATTTTTGGAATGTTTAAAAAAAAAATGAACGTTTAACTTTTTTTTCACAAAAAATTTATTTCAGCTCCAATTTGTTTTATTTTACCAAGGGTAACAGGAGAAATTGGACCACAAAAGTTGTTGTAAAAATTGTGCTGAGTACGCTGATACCCTATATGTGGGGGTAAACCACTGTTTGGGCGCATGGCAGAGCTTGGAAAGAAAGGAGCGCCGTTTGACTTTTCAATGCAAAATTGACTGGAATTGAGATGGGACACCATGTTGCGTTTGGAGAGCTCCTGATGTGCCTTAATATTGAAACCCCCAACAAGTGACACCATTTTGGAAATTAGACCCTCTAAGGAACTTATCTAGATGTGTGGTGAGCACTTTGACCCACCAAGTGGTTCACAGAAATTTATAATGTAGAGCCGTAAAAATAAAAAATCATATTTTTTCACAAAAATGATCTTTTCGAACCAATTTTTTATTTTCCCAAGGGTAACAGAGGAAACTGGATCCCAAAAGTTGTTACATAGTTACATAGTTATTAAGGTTGAAGGAAGACTATAAAGTCCATCTAGTTCAACCCATAGCCTAACCTAACATGCCCTAACATGTTGATCCAGAGGAAGGCAAAAAAAAACCATGTGGCAAGAGTAAGACCCACATTGGGGAAAAAAATTCCTTCCCGACTACACATACGGCAATCAGACTAGTTCCCTGGATCAACGCCCTATCAAGGAATCTAGTGTATATACCCTGTAACATTATACTTTTCAAGAAAGGTATCCAGTCCCCTCTTAAATTTAAGTAGTGAATCACTCATTACAACATCATACGGCAGAGAGTTCCATAGTCTCACTGCTCTTACAGTAAAGAATCCGCGTCTGTTATTATGCTTAAACCTTTTTTTCCTCCAAACGCAGAGCATGCCCCCTTGTCCCAGTTTCAGGTCTATGATTAAAAAGATCATCAGAAAGGTCTTTGTACTGTCCCCTCATATACAGTGGGGCAAAAAAGTATTTAGTCAGTCAGCAATAGTGCAAGTTCCACCACTTAAAAAGATGAGAGGCATCTGTAATTTACATCATAGGTAGACCTCAACTATGGGAGACAAACTGAGAAAAACAAATCCAGAAAATCACATTGTCTGTTTTTTTATCATTTTTTTTGCATATTGTGGTGGAAAATAAGTATTTGGTCAGAAACAAACAATCAAGATTTCTGGCTCTCACAGACCTGTAACTTCTTCTTTAAGAGTCTCCTCTTTCCTCCACTCATTACCTGTAGTAATGGCACCTGTTTAAACTTGTTATCAGTATAAAAAGACACCTGTGCACACCCTCAAACAGTCTGACTCCAAACTCCACTATGGTGAAGACCAAAGAGCTGTCAAAGGGGAAGACTGAATCTGCAATAGCCAACCAGCTTGGAGTGAAGAAATCAACATTGGGAGCAATAATTAGAAAATGGAAGACATACAAGACCACTGATAATCTCCTCGATCTGGGGCTCCACGCAAAATCCCACCCCGTGGGGTCAGAATGATCACAAGAACGGTGAGCAAAAATCCCAGAACCACGCGGGGGGACCTAGTGAATGAACTGCAGAGAGCTGGGGCCAATGTAACAAGGCCTACCATAAGTAACACACTACGCCACCATGGACTCAGATCCTGCAGTGCCAGACTTGTCCCACTGCTTAAGCCAGTACATGTCCGGGCCCGTCTGAAGCTTGCTAGAGAGTATTTGGATGATCCAGAGGAGTTTTGGGAGAATGTCCTATGGTCTGATGAAACCAAACTGGAACTGTTTGCTAGAAACACAACTTGTCGTGTTTGGAGGAAAAAGAATACTGAGTTGCATCCATCAAACACCATACCTACTGTAAAGCATGGTGGTGGAAACATCATGCTTTGGGGCTGTTTCTCTGCAAAGGGGCCAGGACGACTGATCCGGGTACATGAAAGAATGAATGGAGGAATTTATCGTGAGATTTTGAGTGCAAACCTCCCTCCATCAGCAAGGGCATTGAAGATGAAACGTGGCTGGGTCTTTCAACATGACAATGATCCAAAGCACACCGCCAGGGCAACGAAGGAGTGGCTTCGTAAGAAGCATTTCAAGGTCCTGGAGTGGCCTAGCCAGTCTCCAGATCTCAACCCTATAGAAAACCTTTGGAGGGAGTTGAAAGTCCGTGTTGCCAAGCGAAAAGCCAAAAACATCACTGCTCTAGAGGAGATCTGCATGGAGGAATGGGCCAACATACCAACAACAGTGTGTGGCAACCTTGTGAAGACTTACAGAAAACGTTTGACCTCTGTCATTGCCAACAAAGGATATATTACAAAGTATTGAGATGAAATTTTGTTTCTGACCAAATACTTATTTTCCACCATAATATGCAAATAAAATGCTAAAAAAACAGACAATGTGATTTTCTGGATTTTTTTTTTCTCAGTTTGTCTCCCATAGTTGAGGTCTACCTATGATGTAAATTACAGACGCCTCTCATCTTTTTAAGTGGTGGAACTTGCACTATTGCTGACTGACTAAATACTTTTTTGCCCCACTGTATTTATACATTAACATAAGATCACCCCTTAGTCTTCATTTTTCCAAACTAAATAGCCCCAAGTGTAATAACCTATCTTGGAATTGCAGACCCCCCAGTCCTCTAATAACCTTGGTCGCTCTTCTCTGCACCCGCTCTAGTTCAGCTTTGTCTTTCTTATACACCGGAGACCAGAACTGTGCACAGTATTCTAAGTGTAGTTGAACTAGTGACTTGTATAGAGGTAAAATTATGTTCTCCTCATGAACATCTATGCCTCTTTTAATGCATCCCATTATTTTATTTGCCTTTGTAGCAGCTGCCTGACACTGGCCACTGAATATGAGTTTGCCATCCACCCATACACCCAGGTCTTTTTCATTGACGGTTTTGCCCAGAGTTTTAGAATTAAGCACATAATTATACATCTTATTACTTCTACCCAAGTGCATGACCTTACATTTATCCCCATTAAAGCTCATTTGCCATTTATCAGCCCAAGCTTCTAGTTTACATAAATCATCCTGTAATATAAAATTGTCCTCCTCTGTATTGATTACCCTGCAGAGTTTAGTGTCATCTGCAAATATTTAAATTCTACTCTGAATGCCCCCTACAAGGTCATTAATAAATATGTTAAAAAGAAGAGGGCCCAATACTGACCCCTGTGGTACCCCACTGCTAACCGCTACCCAGTCCGAGTGTGCTCCATTAATAACCACCCTTTGTTTCCTATCCCTGAGCCAGCTCTCAACCTACTTGCACATATTTTCCCCTATCCCCATTATTCTCATTTTATGTATCAACCTTTTGTGTGGCACCGTATCAAAAGCTTTTGAAAAGTCCATATACACTACATCCACTGGGTTCCCTTGGTCCAATCCGGAACTTACCTCTTCATAGAAACTGATCAAATTAGTCTGACATGAACGGTCCCTAGTAAACCCGTGCTGATACTGGGTCATGAGGTTATTCCTCTTCAGATACTCCAGTATAGCATCCCTTAGAATGCCCTCCAGGATTTTACCCACAGTAGAGGTTAAGCTTACTGGCCTATAATTTCCGAGTTCAGTTTTTGTCCCCTTTTTGAATATTGGCACCACATTTGCTATATGCCAGTCCTGTGGTACAGACCCTGTTATTATGGAGTCTTTAAAGATTAAAAATAATGGTCTATCAATGACTGTACTTAATTCCTGCAGTACTCGAAGGTGTATCCCATCCGGGCCCAGAGATTTGTCAATTTTAGTGATTTTTAGACGCCGCCGCACTTCCTGCTGGGTTAAGCAGGTGACATTTAATTGGGAATTTTTATCACTAGTCATTTTGTCTGCCATGGGATTTTCTTGTGTAAATACTGATGAAAAAAAGTCATTTAGCATATTGGCTTTTTCCTCATCCTCATCCACCATTTCACCCAGACTATTTTTAAGGGGGCCAACACTATCATTTTTTAGTTTCTTACTATTTATGTAGTTAAAGAATATTTTAGGATTATTTTTACTCTCTCTGGCAATGAGTCTCTCTGTCTCAATCTTTGCTGCCTTGATTTGCTTTTTACAGAATGTATTTAATTTTCTGTATTTTTTTAATGCATCATCACTACCTACTTCCTTTAATTCTCTAAATGCTTTCTTTTTGTCACTTATTGCGCCCCTTACAGCTCTATTTAGCCATATTGGTTTCCTCCTATTTCTAGTATGTTTATTCCCATACGGTATATACTGTGCACAGGTCCTATCCAGGATGCTAATAAATGTCTCCCATTTTCTTTGTGTATTTTTGTGTCTCAGGATATCGTCCCAGTTAATTGCACCAAGATCCTCTCTCATCCGTTGGAAATTTGCCCTCCTGAAGTTTAGTGTCCTTGTTACCCCTCTATTACACATCTTTTTAAAGGATACATGAAAACTTATTATTTTGTGATCGCTATTACCCAAGTGACCCCCAACCCTTATATTTGATATGCGGTCTGGCCTGTTGGTTAATATGAGGTCTAGCAGTGCCCCCCTTCTTGTTGGGTCCTGAACCAGTTGTGAAAGGTAATTGTCTCTCATAGTTGTCAAAAACCGATTACCTTTGCTGGAACTGCAGGTTTCTGTTCCCCAATCTATTTCAGGGTAGTTGAAGTCCCCCATAATAATGACTTCTCCTTGAGTCGCAGCTTCATCTATTTGCTTTACGTGGATATTCTCCATTGCTTCCATTATTTTTGGAGATTTATAACAAACCCCTATCAGTAATTTATTATTTTTCCCCCTCCCCTTATCTCCACCCACAGGGATTCTACATTTTCATTAAATTCACCTATATTATCATGCAGGATGGGTTTTAAGGACGATTTTACATATAGACACACCCCTCCCCCTCGCTTATCTGTACGGTCATTTCTGAACAGGCTATAGCCCTGCAAGTTAACAGCCCAGTCATGGCTCTCATCCAGCCATGTCTCAGATATGAGACACTTGTTGTGCACTTTGTCCTGAGTACACGGATACCCCATATGTGGGGTAAACCACTCTTTGGGTGCATGGCAGAGCTCAGAAAGGAAGGAGCGCCATTTGACTTTTCAATGCAAAATTGACTGGAATTGAGATGGGACACCATGTCGCTGTTTGGAGAGCCCCGGATGTGCCTAAACATTGAAACACCCCACAAGTGACAACATTTTGGAAAGTAGACCCCCTAAGGAACTTATCTAGATGTGTGGTGAGAACTTTGACCCACCAAGTGCTTCACAGAAGTTTATAATATAGAGCCGTAAAAATAAAAAATCATATTTTTTCACAAAAATGATCTTTTCAAACCATTTTTTTATTTTCAACAGAGGGTGTTGCGCAATTTGTCCTGAGTATGCTGATACCCCATATGTGGGGGTAAACCACTGTTTGGGCGCATGGCAGAGCTCGGAAGAGAAGGAGCGCCGTTTGACTTTTCAATGCAAAATTGACTGGAATTGAGATAGGACACCATGTCACGTTTGGAGAGCCCCTGTGGCTAAACATTGAAAAACCCCACAAGTGACACTATTTTGGAAAGAAGACCCCCTAAGGAACTTATGTACATGTGTTGTGAAAACTTTGAACCTCCAAGTGTTTCACTACAGTTTATAATGCAGAGCCCTGAAAATAAAAATTCTTTTTTTTCCACAAAAATTGTTTTTTAGCCCCCAGTTTTGTATTTTCCCAAGGGTAACAGGAGAAATTGGACCCCAAAAGTTGTCCAATTTGTCCAGAGTACGCTGATACCCCATATGTGGGGGGGACCCACCGTTTGTGTGCATGGCAGAGCTCAGAAGGGGTTAACTAGTGGGATAGTTTTATAGGTCGGGTTGTTATGGACGTGGCGATACTAAATATGTGTACTTTTTTTTTATTTAGATAAAGAAATGTATTTATTGGAACAATATTTTTTTCTCTTTATTTAGGAATTTTTTTTCTTTTACACATGTAAATATTTTTTATTTTTTTTACATTGCCCCAGGGGGACATCACATTATAGTGACAGATCGCTGATCTGACACTTTGCAGTGCACTGTGTCAGATCAGCAATCACACAGGCTCTGCAGGGAGGCTTCCCGCTTGAAAGCCACCTCCCTGCAGGACCCGAAAGGCTCCCCGCAGCCATTTTGGATCCGGGCCTGCAGGGAGGAGGAGGTAGGATCCGAGGGTCTCAGGGAAGCATGCAGGAAGCCATGTCATCTCGGCACTGACATCTTGGGAGATGAGTTTCAGCGCTGAAATCTCATCTCCCGAGATCTCGGTGCCGAGATCTCCATCTGTGCATGCATCACTCCCCCAGCGGCCATTTTACCGGAGTCCACCGCACAGGAAATCATGGGACTGCCAGGGTGGGCCCTGGCAGCACCGGAGACCGTCGCAGCAGCATCGAACAGCGCTGGCCGTGCACCCACAGCATCAGAGACTCCAGCAGAGCACTGGGCAGCAGCGCCAGACACCCGCAGTAGCATCACCGTACACCCCTTCAGTGCTGGTGGGTAACGGAGACACCTGTAGAGCACTGGGTAGCAGAGCCGGTCACCCTCAGCACCACTGGACACCCGTTCATCCCAGTCTGCAGTGAAATTAGTGATGTATATATACAGGTGCTACGCTGGTGGGGCTGGTGATATATATACTGGCCTGGTGAAATTGATGATGTGTATTACAGGTGCTGGGCTGGTGATGTATATACAGTGTATATACATCACCAGCCCAGCACCAGTATATACACATCACCAGGCCAGCCCCATCCCAGCAGCACCTGTACATACATCAGCCCCACTGTATTACAGGTGCTGGGGGGCTGATGTATTTTAATTTAAACAAAAGTATTTATGTTCCCATGTGATCTCTGTCACTTCCAGCTATGTTCCCCCTCAGCTACAGTGCCTTGCGAAAGTATTCGGCTCCCTGGAACTTTTTAACCTTTTCTCACATATCATTTTTCAAACATAAAGATACCAAATGTAAATTTTTGGTGAAGAATCAAAAAGTGGAACACAATTGTGAAGTTGAACAAAATGTATTGGTTATTTTAAATTTTTGTGGAAATTCAAAAACTGAAAAGTGGAGCGTGCAATATTATTCGGCCCTTTTTCTTTCAGTGCAGCAAACTCACTCCAGAAGTTCATTGTGGGTCTCTGAATGATCCAATGTTGTCCTAAATGCCTAATGATGATAAATATAATCCACCTGTGTGTAATCAAGTCTCCGTATAAATGCACCTGCTCTGTGATAGTCTCAGGGTTCTGTTTGAAGCAAAGAGAGCATCATGAAGACCAAGGAACACACCAGGCGGATCTGTGACACTGTTGTGGAGAAGTTTAAAGCCAGATTTGGATACAAAATGATTTCCAAAACTTTAAACATCCTAAGGAGCACTGTGCAAGCGATCATATTGAAATGGAAGGAGTATCACACCACTGCAAATCTACCAAGACCCGGCCGTCCCTCTAAGCTTTCATCTCAAAGAAGGAGAAGACTGATCAGAGATGCAGCCAAGAGGCCCATGATCACTCTGGATGAACTGCAGAGATCTACAGCTGAGGTGGGACAGTCTGTCCATAGGACAACAATCAGTCGTACACGGCACAAATCTGGCCTTTATGAAAGAGTGGCAAGAAGAAAGCCATTTCTCAAAGATATCCAAAAAAAGTGTTGCTTAAAGTTTGCAACAAGCCACCTGGAGACGCACCTAACATGTGGAAGAAGGTGCTCTGGTCAGATGAAACCAAAATCGAACTTTTTGGCAACAATGCCTAACGATATGTTTGGCTTAAAGGAAGATGGTTAAAATTGATGGTAAGATCATGGATGGAGCCAAATAAAGGACCATTCTTGAAGAAAACCTGTTTGAGTCTGCAAAAGACCTGAGACTGGGATGGAGATTTGTCTTCCAAACAAGACAATGATAACAAACATAAAGCAAAATCTACAATGGAATGGTTCACAAATAAATGTATCCAGGTGTTAGAATGACCAAGTCAAAGTCCAGACCTCGATCCAATCGAGAATCTGTGGAAAGAGCTGAAAACTGCTGTTCACAAACGATCTCCATCAAACCTCACTGAGCTCAAGCTGTTTGCCAAGGAAGAATGGGCAAGAATTTCAGTCTCTCGATGATAGAGACATACCCCAAGCGACTTGCAACTGTAATCGCAGCAAAAGGTGGCGTAACAAAGTATTAAGTTAAAGGTGCTGAATAATATTTCACGCCCCACTTTTCAGTTTTTGATTTTCCACAAAAATATAAAATAACCAATAAATTTCAAGAATTAAAATGAATCGGAGAACCACACTGGTGCTGCTAGGGAAGGGAGGAGAAGGAGAGGAAGAGAGGGAGAGAAAAGAAAAGGGAACAAGCTGCTGGTATTTAGATAAAGGCTGTGCTTCCCTCTATCGGACATTTAACCTAAAACAAAAAAAACACTGTAAAATACTGCGCTATATAAAGAATCCCATGGGGGTTGGTAGTTCAATTAACTGGAAATGAATATGCAGAAAACACTGCTGTGCCCTAACGGGTCAATCACTAGCTGTTTGATCACACTTATAACTTCCTACGGTATGTATTCATATTCAATCGTCCCTGTGTTAATCATGCATTACCAGATTAGCATAGTTATATAGAGTTGAGCGACCTTGACCTTTTTAGAGTCGAGCCGGGTTTCGCGAAACCCGACTATCTCAAAAGTCGGGTCGAGTGAAATCGGCCGATTATGGCGAAAAGTCGGGATCGACCGAAACACGAAACCCAATGCAAGTCAATGGGGCAGCATAGTCGGCAGTGAGTGGGGGCCAGGAAAACACCTAGAGTGCCCATTTTAATGTCAAAACCATCCATTCTTCTTAATGAAGCTTGTCAAGCGTAATTTACCTTATAATAATTGGAAGGCATTTGAAATTGGGGGTCATTTGGCTAAAGTTGTGTGGGGTAGGGCTGGTTCAAGTAATTAGTGGGCCCAGGAAATCTGGACCACGTCACGGCAGTGGAGCAGGGAGAGGTAAGTATTTTAACTTTGCAAGTGCTGTGATCCTGAGCAAGCAGGGGGGGCCCACTTGTTGGCATTGGCACTGGCACAGGGCCCCTCAAAGTACAGCGGTGTGTTTGCACGGCGGGGGCGCCTCCCACCGGCAGCAACACTTTTGCATACTATGAGAGGCCCTGTGCCAGTGACGTCGCCAACTAGTATTCCTCCCCCCACCTGATGAAGGAACCTGCACTTTCATCTGCACCTTCCTCTTTGTCCCCGTGTAAGGTGGTATGGTATGCGGGAAGAGCAACCTGACTTTCAGCAGGGTCACAATGTTGTTGTGTAGCATGCACGGGGAATGTTGCGTTATGGGTCAATGTACCAGCAGACTCATCTATCACTGGCTGGGCAATGGGCACGATGAAGTGGAAACACAGATATAGGCCCAAAGAATAAAGTGGGCTAAATGCAGTTCAAAATTGGTAACACAGGAATAACCAGGGGGCATTGCAGTGGAGGACAACTGGAATGAGAGGCTGACACAGAGAGTAGGGCCAAATCAGTAAGTAGTCGAAATGCAGTTCAAAATTGGCAACCGTAGTAAACAGGGGGCACAGCTTTGTTCAGTGGAGGAGAACAGCAAGGAGTGGCAGACACCGATAGTAGGCCCCAACCCAACTAGTAGGCCAAATGCAGTCTAACATTAACAACTACTTAACGAGAGCCTGAAAATGGAATTTCAGGACAGGAAACCAGGAGAACAGCAAGGAGTGGCAGACACCGATAGTAGGCCCCAAACCAACTAGTACGCCAAATGCAGTTGTTCCATTTAACCACAATTTAATGAGAGCCTGAAGATAGAAGCTCAGGAAAGGCAACCTGGGGAACACCTTGGAGTGTAACACACCATCTCTCTCCACCCCATACCCATTTTGTAGGCCTAATGCAGTGTACTTTTCTACAACTACTAAACGAGAGTCGGAAGACCGAAGCAATGGCAAGGAAACCTGGGGAACACCTTGGAGTGTAACACACCATCTCTCTCCACCCCATACCCAATTTGTAGGCCTAATGCAGTGTAGTTTCCAAGAACTACTAAACGAGAGCCGGAAGATCGAAGCTCAGGAAAGGCAACCTGGGGAACACCTTGGAGTGTAACACACCCTCTCTCTACACCCCATACCCAATTTGAAGGCCTAATGCAGCGTAGTTTCCAACAACTACTAAACGAGAGCCGGAAGATCGAAGCTCAGGAAAGGCAACCTGGGGAACACCTTGGAGTGTAACAAACCCTCTCTCTACACCCCATACCCAATTTGTAGGCCTAATGCAGCGTAGTTTCCGACAACTACTAAACGAGAGCATGAAGATCGAAGCTCAGGAAAGGCAACCTGGGGAACACCTTGGAGTGTAACACACCCTCTCTCTACACCTCATACCCAATTTGAAGGCCTAATGCAGTGTAGTTTCCAAGAACTACTAAACGAGAGCCGGAAGATCGAAGCTCAGGAAAGGCAACCTGGGGAACACCTTGGAGTGTAACACACCCTCTCTCTACACCCCATACCCAATTTGAAGGCCTAATGCAGCGTAGTTTCCAACAACTACTAAACGAGAGCCGGAAGATCGAAGCTCAGGAAAGGCAACCTGGGGAACACCTTGGAGTGTAACACACCCTCTCTCTACACCCCATACCCAATTTGAAGGCCTAATGCAGCGTAGTTTCCAACAACTACTAAACGAGAGCCGGAAGATCGAAGCTCAGGAAAGGCAACCTGGGGAACACCTTGGAGTGTAACACACCCTCTCTCTACACCCCATACCCAATTTGAAGGCCTAATGCAGTGTAGTTTCCAAGAACTACTAAACGAGAGCCGGAAGATCGAAGCTCAGGAAAGGCAACCTGGGGAACACCTTGGAGTGTAACACACCCTCTCTCTACACCCCATACCCAATTTGAAGGCCTAATGCAGCGTAGTTTCCAACAACTACTAAACGAGAGCCGGAAGATCGAAGCTCAGGAAAGGCAACCTGGGGAACACCTTGGAGTGTAACAAACCCTCTCTCTACACCCCATACCCAATTTGTAGGCCTAATGCAGCGTAGTTTCCGACAACTACTAAACGAGAGCATGAAGATCGAAGCTCAGGAAAGGCAACCTGGGGAACACCTTGGAGTGTAACACACCCTCTCTCTACACCCCATACCCAATTTGAAGGCCTAATGCAGTGTAGTTTCCAAGAACTACTAAACGAGAGCCGGAAGATCGAAGCTCAGGAAAGGCAACCTGGGGAACACCTTGGAGTGTAACACACCCTCTCTCTACACCCCATACCCAATTTGAAGGCCTAATGCAGCGTAGTTTCCAACAACTACTAAACGAGAGCCGGAAGATCGAAGCTCAGGAAAGGCAACCTGGGGAACACCTTGGAGTGTAACACACCCTCTCTCTACACCCCATACCCAATTTGAAGGCCTAATGCAGCGTAGTTTCCAACAACTACTAAACGAGAGCCGGAAGATCGAAGCTCAGGAAAGGCAACCTGGGGAACACCTTGGAGTGTAACACACCCTCTCTCTACACCCCATACCCAATTTGAAGGCCTAATGCAGTGTAGTTTCCAAGAACTACTAAACGAGAGCTGGAAGATCGAAGCTCAGGAAAGGCAACCTGGGGAACACCTTGGAGTGTAACACACCCTCTCTCTACACCCCATACCCAATTTGAAGGCCTAATGCAGCGTAGTTTCCAACAACTACTAAACGAGAGCCGGAAGATCGAAGCTCAGGAAAGGCAACCTGGGGAACACCTTGGAGTGTAACAAACCCTCTCTCTACACCCCATACCCAATTTGTAGGCCTAATGCAGCGTAGTTTCCGACAACTACTAAACGAGAGCATGAAGATCGAAGCTCAGGAAAGGCAACCTGGGGAACACCTTGGAGTGTAACACACCCTCTCTCTACACCCCATACCCAATTTGAAGGCCTAATGCAGTGTAGTTTCCAAGAACTACTAAACGAGAGCCGGAAGATCGAAGCTCAGGAAAGGCAACCTGGGGAACACCTTGGAGTGTAACACACCCTCTCTCTACACCCCATACCCAATTTGAAGGCCTAATGCAGCGTAGTTTCCAACAACTACTAAACGAGAGCCGGAAGATCGAAGCTCAGGAAAGGCAACCTGGGGAACACCTTGGAGTGTAACACACCCTCTCTCTACACCCCATACCCAATTTGAAGGCCTAATGCAGCGTAGTTTCCAACAACTACTAAACGAGAGCCGGAAGATCGAAGCTCAGGAAAGGCAACCTGGGGAACACCTTGGAGTGTAACACACCCTCTCTCTACACCCCATACCCAATTTGAAGGCCTAATGCAGTGTAGTTTCCAAGAACTACTAAACGAGAGCCGGAAGATCGAAGCTCAGGAAAGACAACCTGGGGAACACCTTGAAGTGTAACACAACGTCTCTCTACACCACGGAAGGGCTGATTCTTAGGAAGGAAGGCTGTTGGAAATAAGCATTGCGCGTCCGAGGGTGATTATATTCTTATTAGGTATATACTCACCCTCGGACGCGCCCTGCTTCTTTATTTGGAATGAATGTTTATTTGCAATGTGGTGTTGACTTTCTCTATTATTTTGGTAATTAATGATTTTATTATTTTCATTGTTTTGCATCTTCTCGGCAATAATATAAAGAAGACGCGACAGGACAACACTCGGTGGATGCCATATCTGTGTTTTCAATTTAAAAAACCTTTCAGTTAAATACTTGCAGGATAAAGTAATTGTAGCTGGTGGCCATTTTTAGTACTGTACCAGATTTTAGTTGTGTGTTTGTTTTTAATGTTAAAATGTCTGCATTTGATATCTCACCAGTATTTTCTTTTTTATAAGCAAAATACTTTTTTTTTTATTTTATGATGTTGGTTCCAGGGGTACACGGGCAGCAGTAGACAGGTCAGTGGAGGCCTAGTGGAAGGAGGGACCGCAGACAGGCTTCGAAGCCCTAACATAATAAATTGGGCTGCCTGTAGGCAGTTTAAAATTGGTTCCAGGGGAACACGGGCAGCAGTAGACAGGTCAGTGGAGGCCTAGTGGAAGGAGGGACCGCAGACAGGCTTCGAAGCCCTAACATAATAAATTGGGCTGCCTGTAGGCAATTTAAAATTGGTTCCAGGGGAACACGGGCAGCAGTAGACAGGTAAGTGGAGTCCTAGTGGAAGGAGGGACCGCAGACAGGCTTCGAAGGCCTAACATAATAAATTGGGCTGCCTGTAGGCAATTTAAAATTGGTTCCAGGGGAACACGGGCAGCAGTAGACAGGTAAGTGGAGGCCTAGTGGAAGGAGGGACCGCAGACAGGCTTCGAAGGCCTAACGTAATAAAATGGGCTGGCTGTAGGCAATTTACAATTGGTTCCATGGGAACACGGGCAGCAGTAGACAGGTCAGTGGAGGCCTAGTGGAAGGAGTGACGGCAGACAGGCATCAAAGGCCTAACATCATAACATTGGGCTGTTGGCAATTTAAAATTGGTTCCAGGGGTACACGGGCAACAGTGGTCTGGTCAGTGGAAGTCTAGTGGAAGGAGTGACGGCAGACAGGCATCAAAGGCCTAACATAATAACATTTGGCTGTTGGCAATTTAAAATTGGTTCCAGGGGTACACGGGCAACAGTGGTCTGGTCAGTGGAAGTCTAGTGGAAGGAGTGACGGCAGACAGGCTAAGAAGGCCTAACATAACAAAATTGGGCTGGCTGTAGGCAAGTTTAAATTGGTTCCAGGGGAACACGGCCAGCAGTGGCCTGGTCAGTGTAGTAGTTGTAGAAAGAACGGACCGCAGACAGGCTTCGAAGGCCTAACATAACAAAAATGTCAAAACAATGGTATTGTCAGTGCCAGGCATTGAAGGATGTCAGCGCATAGACTAAACATTGGTGAAGCTGTGAGAGATAATTTTGCTAGTGGTAGAGCACTGTTTGAGCTGGGGGGGGAACTGTCTTGTGGCCGGCGGTACAGGCCCAGGGCCCCTCATATTACAATGGTGTGTCTGACGTTGGGTGCGCACCACCACCGCCAGAGACACTTTATTGTACTATGAGGGACCCAGTGGCAGTGCCGTCGACCAAAAGCGGGCACACCCACCTCTTCAGACAAACAGCACTCTCACGGGTGCTGGCGCAAAGTGGCGATACCACGGCCCCCTGTGGGGAGTTTGGCCATTTTGTTAGGAGTAAACATGTCGTATGCTGGACAATCAGGTGCAGAAAATTACGAGATTGGAAAAGTCATTCAGAAGAGTCCACAGGCAAGACCTTTTCATAGGAAAGTTAGGTGTCAGCCGGGCAAGGTGGGGCAAAAGATTTCGAAATCCAGTTGTGGTTCATTTTAATGAAGGTTAGATCATCTACATTTTGGGTAGCCAGACGAGTCCTTTTTTCAGTTAGTATTGAACCTGCAGCACTGAATACTCTTTCTGATAGGACACTAGCTGCCGGGCAAGCAAGCTCCTGCAATGCATATTCTGCCAATTCTGGCCAGGTGTGTAATTTGGATGCCCAGTAATCAAATGGGAATGACGGTTGAGGGAGAACGTCGATAAGGGATGAAAAATAGTTTGTAACCATACTGGACAAATGTTGTCTCCTGTCACTTTGAATTGATGCTGCAGTACCTGTCCTGTCTGCGGTCATAGCAAAATCACTCCACAACCTGGTCAGAAAACCCCTCTGGCCAACGCCACTTCTGATTTCTGCCCCTCTAACACCTCTGGTCTGCTGGTCCCTGGAGCTCATGTGAGAACGATCACGGGCGCTTTGTGCAGGGAATGCCAGAAGCTAACGGTCAACAAGAGTTGATTGTTTTGTTGCGAATATTAGTTCCAAGTTCTCATGTGGCATAATATTTTGCAATTTGCCTTTATAGCGAGGATCAAGGAGGCAGGCTAACCAGTAATCGTCATCGTTCATCATTTTTGTAATGCGTGTGTCCCTTTTGAGGATACGCAAGGCATAATCCGCCATGTGGCCCAAAGTTCCAGTTGTCAAATCTGCGGTTGTGCTTGGTTGAGGGGCAGTTGCAGGCAAATCTACATCACTTGTGTCCCTCAAAAAACCAGAACCCGCCCTTGCCACGCCACCAATTTCCAATGACCCCGGGAAAGCTTCCTCATTAAAAATATACTCATCCCCATCATCCTCCTCATCCTCCACCTCCTCTTCGCCCGCTACCTCGTCCTGTACACTGCCCTGACCAGACAATGGCTGACTGTCATCAAGGCTTTCCTCTTCCTCTTGTGCAGACGCCTGATCCTTTATGTGCGTCAAACTTTGCATCAGCAGACACATTAGGGGGATGCTCATGCTTATTATGGCGTTGTCTGCACTAACCAGCCGTGTGCATTCCTCAAAACACTGAAGGACTTGACACATGTCTTGAATCTTCGACCACTGCACACCTGACAACTCCATGTCTGCCATCCTACTGCCTGCCCGTGTATGTGTATCCTCCCACAAAAACATAACAGCCCGCCTCTGTTCGCACAGTCTCTGAAGCATGTGCAGTGTTGAGTTCT
This sequence comes from Ranitomeya imitator, assembly GCF_032444005.1. Taxonomy (NCBI): domain Eukaryota; kingdom Metazoa; phylum Chordata; class Amphibia; order Anura; family Dendrobatidae; genus Ranitomeya; species Ranitomeya imitator. The sequence goes on from NC_091287.1 coordinate 170,105,063, forward strand.
ACCTTGTAACAACGTCTATGATTAGGCGATGCTGGGGAAGGTTCAAAGAACGCTGATAGGTCTGCATACGGCTGGAGTGTACAGGCGAACGGCGGATATGTGCGCAAAGTCCACGCACTTTGAGGAGCAGGTCGGATAACCCCGGATAACTTTTCAGGAAGCACTGCACCACCAGGTTTAAGGTGTGAGCCAGGCAAGGAATGTGTTTCAGTTGGGAAAGGGAGATGGCAGCCATGAAATTCCTTCCGTTATCACTCACTACCTTGCCTGCCTCAAGATCTACAGTGCCCAGCCACGACTGCGTTTCTTTCTGCAAGAACTCGGACAGAACTTCCGCGGTGTGTCTGTTGTCGCCCAAACACTTCATAGCCAATACAGCCTGCTGACGTTTGCCAGTAGCTCGTAGCTGCCCCATAATGGGAGACCTGGTGTGCAACAGTGGCAGCTGCGGATGGAGTGGTTGTGCGACTGCGGTCTGTGGACGAGCTCTCGCTTCTGCAGGAGGACGAGGAGGAGGAGGAGGAGGAGGGGGTGCGAACGGCTACAGCCAACTGTTTCCTAGACCGTGGGCTAGGCAGAACTGTCCCAAACTTGCTGTCCCCTGTGGACCCTGAATCCACCACATTTACCCAGTGTGCCGTGATGGACACGTAACGTCCCTGGCCATGCCTACTGGTCCATGCATCTGTTGTCAGGTGCTCACAGATTGCCTGAGTGCATGGACGATGCGCTCTTTAACATGCTGGTGGAGGGCTGGGATGGCTTTTCTGGAAAAAAAGTGTCGACTGGGTAGCTCGTAGCATGGTACAGCGTAGTCCATCAGGTCTTTGAAAGCTTCGCTTTCAACTAACCGGTAGGGCATCATCTCTAACGAGATTAGTCTAGCTATGTGGGCGTTCAAACCCTGTGTACGCGGATGCGAGGCTAAGTACTTCCTTTTTCTAACCATAGTCTCATGTAGGGTGAGCTGGACTGGAGAGCTGGAGATCGTGGAACTAGCGGGGGTGCCGGTGGACATGGCAGACTGAGAGACGGTGGGAGATGGTATTGTTGCCGCCGGTGCCCTAGATGCAGTGTTTCCTACTACGAAACTGGAGATTCCCTGACCCTGACTGCTTTGGCCTGGCAAAGAAACCTGCACAGATACTGCAGGTGGTGCAGAAAATGGTGGCCCTACACTGCCGGAAGGGATGTTGCGTTGATGAGTAGCTTCATTGGCCGAGGGTGCTACAACCTTAAGGGACGTTTGGTAGTTAGTCCAAGCTTGCAAATGCATGGTGGTTAAATGTCTATGCATGCAACTTGTATTGAGACTTTTCAGATTCTGCCCTCTGCTTAAGGTAGTTAAACATTTTTGACAGATTACTTTGTGCTGATCAATTGGATGTTGTTTAAAAAAATGCCAGACTGCACCCTTTCTAGCATCGGATACCTTTTCAGGCATTGCAGACTGAGCTTTAACCGGATGGCCACGCTGTCCTCCAACAGGTTTTGACTTTGCCACGCGTTTTGGCCAAGATACGGGCCCGGCAGATGGAACCTGTTGCGATGTTTATGCCTGCTGCGGCCCCTCCTCCTCCGCTTCAGAACTGCTGCCGCCTGCACCCTGTTCCCCCAATGGCTGCCAATCGGGGTCAAGAACTGGGTCATCTATTACCTCTTCTTGTAGCTCGTGTGCAACTTCGTCTGTGTCACCGTGTCGGTCGGTGGTATAGCGTTCGTGATGGGGCAACATAGTCTCATCAGGGTCTGATTCTTGAACAGCACCCTGCGAGGGCAATGTTGTGGTCTGAGTCAAAGGACCAGCATAGTAGTCTGGCTGTGGCTGTGCATCAGTGCACTCCATGTCAGATTCAACTTGTAATGGGCATGGACTGTTAACTGCTTCACTTTCTAAGCCAGGGACGGTATGTGTAAAGAGCTCCATGGAGTAACCCGTTGTGTCGCCTGCTGCATTCTTCTCTGTTGTTGTTTTTGCTGAAGAGGACAAGGAAGCGACTTGTCCCTGACCGTGAACATCCACTAACGACGCGCTGCTTTTACTTTTACCAGTTTCACGAGAGGAGGCAAAAGAGCTAGAGGATGAGTCAGCAAGATAAGCCAAAACTTGCTCTTGATGCTCCGGCTTTAAAAGCGGTTTTCCTACTCCCAGAAAAGGGAGGGTTCGAGGCCTTGTGTAGCCAGACGACGAACCTGGCTCCACAGCTCCAGACTTAGGTGCAATATTTTTTTTCCCACGACCACCTGATGCTCCACCACTACCACTACCCTCATTACCAGCTGACAATGAACGCCCCCGGCCACGACCTCTTCCACCAGACTTCCTCATTGTTTTAAAAATGTTACCAAACGAACGGTATTTGTTGCTGTCACACAACTTACACGGTGAGCTATAACTTCAGTATGATTTAGCTACCCCTTTACAGGTGGGTGAGACCACAACGAAAATCAGCCACAATGTTACACACTCTGTTGTTGTTGGCAACAAATGAGATGGCACACACGCAGGACTGTCACTGAAGCGCAAATGTAAATATTTATCTCCCACTGATTTGTGTTTGTTTTTTTTAAAAGGGAGACTTCAGAAAAAAAAAATTAAAAAAAAAATATTTTTTACAGAAGAATTTATAAAACAAATAAAATGAAATGATTGTTTCAGGGAGAATTTAGGAAAAAAAAAAAAAAAAAAGGCTTTGTAGGGCCCACTGAGTGAGAGAGGACGCACACAGGAGTCAGGAGTGGCACACAAGCCCAGAAGCCAATATTAATCTCCCACCGATTGATTTAGTTATTTTTTTGGGTAGATTTTGGAACCCAAATCAAGCAAAAAAATTAATAGGCTTTCTATGGCCCACAATTGGGGAGAGAGAGAGAGATGGCACACCCAGGAGTCAAGACTGGCACACAAGCAGAAGGGGCAATATGAATCTCCCACAGATTTTTTTTTTTTTTTTTTTTCCAGGGAGACTTGAGAGAAAAAAAAATACAAAAAAAATGATTTTTTTCAGGAATAATTTAGAAACCAAAGAAAATAAAATGATTGTTTCAGGGAGAATTTAGAAAACAAATAAAACAAAAAATAGGCTTTCTAGGGCCCACTGAGTGACAGATGACGCACACAGGAGTCAGGAGTGGCAGACAAGCCCAGAGGCCAATATTAATCTCCCACTGATTGATTTAGTGATTATTTTTGGTAGATTTTGGAACCCAAATCAAGCAAAAAAATTAATAGGCTTTCTATGGCCCACAATTGGGGAGAGAGAGAGAGATGGCACACCCAGGAGTCAAGACTGGCACACAAGCAGAAGGGGCAATATGAATCTCCCACAGATTTTTTTTTTTTTTCAGGGAGACTTTAGAGAAAAAAAAAAACAAAAAAAATGATTTTTTTCAGGAATAATTTAGAAACCAAAGAAAATAAAATGTTTTTTCAGGGAGAATTTAGAAAACAAATAAAACAAAAAATAGGCTTTCTAGGGCCCACTGAGTGACAGATGACGCTCACAGGAGTCAGGAGTGGCACACAAGCCCAGAGGCCAATATTAATCTCCCACTGATTGATTTAGTGATTTTTTTTGGTAGATTTTGGAACCCAAATCAAGCAAAAAAATTAATAGGCTTTCTATGGCCCACTATTTGTGAGAGAGATGGCACGCTCAGGACTGGCACACAAGCCCAGAGGCCAATATTAATATCCCATTTTTTTTTTTCCAGGGAAAATTTATAAACCCAATAAAAAAAATAATAATAAATAGGCTTTCTATGGCCCACTATCTGAGAGAGAGAGATGGCACGCTTAGGACTGGCACACAAGCCCAAAGGCCAATATTAATCTCCCACTGATTGATTGATTGATTTTTTCAGGTAGAATTATGAACCCAAATCAACCAAAAAAATTAATAGGCTTTCTATGGCCCACTATTTGTGAGAGAGATGGCACGCTCAGGACTGGCACACAAGCCCAGAGGCCAATATTAATCTCCCATTTTTTTTTTTTTCCAGGGAAAATTTATAAACCCAATAAAAAAAATAATAATAAATAGGCTTTCTATGGCCCACTATCAGAGAGAGAGAGATGGCACGCTTAGGACTGGCACACAAGCCCAAAGGCCAATATTAATCTCCCACTGATTGATTGATTGATGTTTTCAGGTAGAATTATGAACCCAAATCAACCAAAAAAATAAATAGGCTTTCTATGGCCCACTATTTGTGAGAGAGATGGCACGCTCAGGACTGGCACACAAGCCCAGAGGCCAATATTAATCTCCCACTTTTTTTTTTTTCCAGGGAAAATTTATAAACCCAATAAAATAATAAAAAAATAGGCTTTCTATGGCCCACTATCTGAGAGAGAGAGAGATGGCACGCTTAGGACTGGCACACAAGCCCAAAGGCCAATATTAATCTCCCACTGATTGATTTATTGATTTTTTCAGGTAGAATTTAGAACCCAAATCAAGCAAAAAAATTAATAGGCTTTCTATGGCCCACTGAGTGAGAGATGACACAGACAGGGATGGCACTCTAGCAGAAATGTCAATCTTAATCTCCCACAAAAAAAAAAAAAAAAAAAAAAGGAACTGTCCTTCAATTACTATCTCCCTGCAGTAATCTCAGCCAGGTATGGCAGGCAGCAATAAGGAGTGGACTGATGCACAAATTAAATAAAAAGTGTGGACAAACAAACAAGATAGCTGTGCAGAAAGGAAGGAACAAGAGGATTTGTGCTTTGAAAAAAGCAGTTGGTTTGCACAGCGGCGTACACACAGCAATGCAGCTATCAGGGAGCCTTCTAGGGCAGCCCAATGAGCTACAGCGCTGAGGAAAAAAAAAAAAAAGGAGCTTCCACTGTCCCTGCACACCGAAGGTGGTGTTGGGTAGTGGAAATCGCTACAGCACAAGCGGTTTTGTGGTTAATGGACCCTGCCTAACGCTATCCCTGCTTCTGACGAAGCGGCAGCAACCTCTCCCTAAGCTCAGATCAGCAGCAGTAACATGGCGGTCGGCGGGAACTCCCCTTTATAGCCCCTGTGATGCCGCAGACAGCAAGCCAATCACTGCAATGCCCTTCTCTAAGATGGTGGGGACCAGGACCTATGTCATCACGCTGCCCACACTCTGCGTTTACCTTCATTGGCTGAGAAATGGCGCTTTTCGCATCATTAAAACGCGACTTTGGTTCGAAAGTCGCGTACCGCATGGCCGACCACGCACAGGGGTCGGATCGGGTTTCATGAAACTCGACTTCGCCAAAAGTCGGCGACTTTTGAAAATGTTCGACCCGTTTCGCTCAACCCTATAGTTATATATTTCACATACCTTGGTAGCGTGTATAGATGTGGAGTCTAATGCTGTATGGAAGGGCTCCAGTATACGTTGTTTGTGCACCCGGTACTTGTGGGTCTATGCGGAACTAAAACATGCGTGCATGTACCCGGTGTAGCTTGTAGGCGGAGCAATAATTGGAGGGGAAATGCCCGATGAGTAGAGCCAGAGGCGCTCCTGCCGGTGGCGTCCCTGGATACACGCGGAGATACAAAAAGGATGGCCACTGCTGCACAGTCGCACGACTATGATGTGATGTCACTGGACAGCGGAGTAGTAGAAGGGTCAAAATTAACCGACGCGTTTCAAAGTGGAACACACTTCTTCATCATGGTTACGGCCCCCTGCAATCGAGTCCATTAATATAGCAACTTGTCATCACCCCTCCTTTCCTCATTAACTCCTAACATACTGAGCACCACATCGGCTCAGCAGAGAGAAGTAAAATATGACATGTATTGCCTGCTATTACATTAAATTAATAGTGCTCTTATATTATATGAATGGTGTAAGAAAAATGTGTGTATATATATATATATATATATATTATATATATATGTATTTGTATAACTTTTAGGTGATCACAGTTAAAAAGAAATTTTATTAAATAAAAGGACATACTACGTAATACATGGATTTTTAGGGATTACTGAAATGCAGCATTCCTAATTAAAAACCGAACATTAATAAATAGATAAATGTTGTATAAATAAATGAATAAATAAATAAAATAAAATTGGAAATGGTTCATACTGCTATCATTGACCGAATGGGGACAATACCTTAAAATGCCTGACAGCAGACCATCTCTGCACGTAGCTCCGGGAGGCTGCACCGCCCCCCGCATCGGCGATCACTGTGATTGGCTGGTCAATTCTGACCAGCCAATCACAGCGACATGACAATAAAGTTAAAAAAAAAAAAGCATGTGACAGGCTGTGATTGGTGCTGTGTGACGCCGCACCAATCACAGCTGTCATAGTAGGTGGGGTGATCGCCATGTCACTTTACCTGATTAACCCCTATGGCGCTGATTGGCTGAACAATAGCTTCTAGCCAATCAGCGCCAAAGGGGTTAATTTAAAATACCGATCACCGTGCTGCACGCCATCTTTCTCTCAGATTTGGCATGCAGAGCGGTTGTCCAAGCCCCTCTGTGTGACCTGAGTGAAGGAATCCATTAGTGGCCAGTGTGATCAACCCGGCGATCTCCTGCCCTCCTGTGCTCTGCTGATCTCCAGCTCCGTGCTCTGTGCTTGTGCTCTCTGCTGCCATCTGCCTGCTGTGTGAGGACTGTGATCACAGCAGCAGTAGCAGCAGCACCTCCCCCACACCTTTCCCATCCCCATCCCTGTTCCAGAACCCCCTCCCCTTCCCCCACCCTCCAATTGAATTTTTTGTGCACTTTTTTGCGCTTTTTTTCCTGTGCGCGGCGTCCCGCGCAGAGCATTCGTGCTCTTCCTTGTGTCTGCAGCACTCTGATCTGTATCGCTGCTGATCAGAGACTGCGCCACAGTACTTTCTTTTTTTAGCTAGTTAGCGTAGCGGACATTGCAGTCTAAGTGACGTCCGTTTTTTTTTTTTTTAGAAAAAAAATAGTAGTACAGTGTAGTTTTAGACATAACAAGGTAGCGTAGCCAGCGTCAGCGTTTAGTGACATCCCTCCATCCCTGTTCCAGTACCTCCCTCCCCCCTCCAATTCTATTTTTAGCGCACTTTTTGCGCTTTTTTCCTGTGCGCGGCGTCCCGTGCAGAGCATTCGTGCTCTTCCTGTGTCTGCAGCTCTTAGATCAGTATCGCTGCTGAGCAGAGACTGCGCCACAGGACTTTTTCTTTTTTTAGCTAGTTAGTGTACCGGACTTCGCATTCTAAGCGACGTCTGATTTTTTTTTTTTACAAAAAAATAATAATAGTAGTTAGTACAGTGTAGTTTTAGACGTAGATTAGCTGGTGTCACAGCATTAGTGACGACCGGTCTTTTTTTAGAGAAAAAAAAAATTGTACAGAGTAGTTTTATAGGTAGGGAGGAAGCGTCTTTTTTGCATAAAAAAATCTGCTATCGCCGGATAATCTCTAGTGCATTAGGGGAGCGTACGTCACACTGTTAGTGGCGTTCGCTTTTCTTTTGTAAAAAGAATAATTATTTGCGTCATCTAATTTTTAGCGAGTGCATTTGGGGAGCGTACGTCACTCTGTTAGTGGCGTTCGTTTTTTCTTTTGCAAAAAAAAGATTTAGTTGCGTAGGGTAAATTTATACTTTTTTTTATACAAATTTATTTTTTTACATCTGATTTTTCTTTTCATCTTTTTTACTTGTTTCTTCTACATTTTTTCTCACTACTTGTTTTTTTCTCTCTGATTGGTTATAATAAAGAGTACCCTATACACAAGCCCCACACATTACACATGTAAAAGCACCACTTGCACACACATCCCCAGGGTTTGGGAAAAAAAATGGCCCATTTGTTAACAAGACGCTATTCACCAGAGGAGGCTTACGCCATCCTTGCGGATACAGCCAGAGAGGAAGATCCCATATTCCTCTATTCCTCCTCCTCCTCATCCTCCTCCTCATCTGGTGAGGAAGGACCCCCAACAAGGCGCCCTAGGACACAGGCAACTCCTGCAACAATCGATGGATTGCACCCCCTGAAAATTTTCAGCCCGTCATTCCGGATTTCAGCAGCAGCTCAGGAATCCAGTTTGACACAACTGGCCTCACTGAAATTGACTTCTTCAAATTCTTTTTCAGTGATGAAATAATAAATCTTATGGTGGCCCAGACGAACCTGTATGCCCAACAATTTTTCAGCCAAAATCCCATGTCATGAAACCCCAGATGGACCCCCGTAAATGTAGCAGAGATGATGACATTTTGGGGAATTGTGCTGCATATGGGCATAATCAAAAAGCCAAAGCTTCGGCAATACTGGAGTACTAACATTCTCTACAGTACACCGGTATTCCGCATGGCCATGAAATGGACATGACTGGAAGGGATCCAAAAATTTTTGCATTTTAGTGATAATGCACAGTGTCCTCCTCGAGACGATCCAAACTTTGATTGTCTATATAAAATTCGGCCAGTGGTTGAACACTTCAGCAGAAAATTTGCTGAGGCAAACACACCCCAGAGGGACATCGCTATTGATGAATCTCTCGTTCACTTCAAAGGGAAGCTAAAATCCCAACAATACCTGCCCAGTAAGAGGTCCAGGTACGGAATAAAGCTGTACAAACTGTGCGAGAGTACCTCAGGGTACACCCACAGATTTAGGGTCTACGAGGGAAAAGACACCCAGATTAACCCTCCTGAATGCCCCCCCATCCTGGGGGTGAGTGGGAAAATTGTGTGGGAATTGCTGCACCCACTGCTGGATAGGGGTTAACACCTCTACATTGACAACTTTTACACCAGCATCCCACTCTTCAATGCCCTCTCTGCCAGAAGTACAGCTGCATGTGGCACAGTGTGAAAAAATCAGCAAGGCCTCCCTAAGCCACTAATTGGGCAAATGCTGAGAAAAGGGGAAAGCAGAGCCCAATGCAGCGACAACATGCTGATGGTCAAATATAAGGATAAAAGGGATGTTCTTATCCTGACCACCATACACAGTGAAAACAACACCCTTGTCACTGTTCGTGGGACCACAACACAAGTCCAAAAGCCAGATTGCATCCTGGATTACAATCGGTACATGGGGGGTGTGGATCTCTCAGATCAGGACCTCCAACCATACAGTGCCATGCGAAAAGCTTACGTATGGTACAAAAAATTGTCCATGCACATTGTACAGATGGCACCGTACAATGCTTTTGTGCTGTTCCGATCTACAGGCAATACGGGGGGGATCTTCCTTCAGTTTCAGGAGGTAGTCATCAAGGCCCTAATGTTTGGCACTCAGGGAGGTGAGGGCCCCAGTACTTCTGAATCTGATAGTGCCCGTATTGTCCCAGGTCAACATTTCCCAGGACAGGTTCCCCAAACAGGGAGGACAGGACAGTCACAAAAATGGTGCAGAGTATGTTCCAAGAGGGGAATCCGAAAGGACACAATTTACCATTGTGCAACCTGCCCTGAGAAACCTGGCCTTTGCATTAAGGATTGCTTCAAAGCATACCACACGTCCACAAATTAATAAAATTAGTTTATACCCTGTTGACACAACACACTTTTATTATCTGATGTACCCCGCACATCTTACACATACCGCCACATTATAAATTCATGCACCAGTAAAACCAAAAGAATTATAATCAATACTGTAAAACTATGCCTCCAGATAAATTCCTTCAGGGGTGTAGTTTCCAAAATGGGGTCACTTGTGGAGGATTTCCACTGTTTAGGTACATCAGGGGCTCTGCAAATGCAACATGACGCCCGCAGACCATTCCATCAAAGTCTGCAATCCAAAACGTCACTTATTCTATTCCGAGCCCCGACATGTGCCCAAACAGTGGTTTTTCCCCACATATGGGGTATCGGCGTACTCGTGAAAAATTGCACAACATCTTTTTCTGTCTATTTTCTCCTATAACCCTTGGGAAAATAAAAAAATTTGTAGCTGAAAGATCATTTTTGTGGAAAAAATGTGTTTTATTTTTTTTCACGACTCAACGTTATAATTTTTGGTGAGGCGCTTGGAGGTTCACGGTGCTCACCACATAGCTAGATAAGTTCCTTGAAGGGTCTAGTTTCCAAAATGGGGTCACACTGTTTAGGTACATCAGGGGCTCTCCAAACGCGACATGGTGTCCGATCTCAATTCCAGCCAATTTTGGTTTGAAAAAGTCAAATGGCGCTCCTACCTTTCCGAGCCCTGCCGTGCGCCCAAACAGTGGTTTTCCACCACATATGGGGTATCAGTGTATTCAGGAGAAATTTCACAACAACTTTCGTGGTCCATTTTCTCCTTTTACACTTGTGAAGATAAAAAAAATTGTTGCTAAAAGATCATTTTGGGGAAAAAATGTGATTTTTTATTTTCACGCCTCTACGTTCTAAACTTCTGTGAAGCACCTGGGGGTTCAAAGTGCTCACCACACATCTAGATATGTTCCTTGAAGGGTCTAGTTTCCAAAATGGGGTCACTTGAGGTGGTTTTCCACTGTTTAGGCACATCAGGGGCTCTCCAAACACGACATGGCGTTCAATCTCAATTACAGCCAATTTTGGTTTGAAAAGTCAAACGGCGCTCCTTCCCTTCCGAGCCCTGCCGTGCGCCCAAACAGTAGTTTTCCCCCACATATGGGGTATCAGTGTATTCAGGAGAAATCGCACAACAACTTTAGTGGTCCATTTTCTCCTTTTACCCTTATGAAAGTAAAATAAATTGTTGCTAAAAGATCATTTTGTGAAAAAAAAGTTAAATGTTCACTTTTTTCTTCCACATTCCGTTAATTCCTGTGAAGCACCTGAAGGGTTAATAAACTTCTTGAATGTGGTTTTGAGTAACTCGAGGCGTGTAGTTTTTAGAATGATGTCACTTTTGGGTATTTTAAATCATGTAAGCCCCTCATAAATGTTTAAATCTAGAAAGGTGACGCTCGTAAAACTGGAAAATATTGATATTTTATTTATTTGGGAAGGCTCTCAAACTGACCTAAATAAATTCATCGCTGAGCTTAACGTCAATCAATATGGTCTGGAATTCACCCCGAACACCAGTTTTACGAACGTCAACATTTATGTGGAAAATAACCAACTATATACAAAATGCTATAGAAAAGAGGTTGATTCAAATAGCTTTATTCACATTTCCAGTTGCCACCTTCCGGTATGGTTAACCAACATACCAAAAAGCCAGTTTACCAGGATTAGACGAAACTGTTCCAATCTAGCAGACTACAATCAAGAAGCTGAGTACCTTACACAACAATTTATAGAGAAAGGCTACTCAAAACCTCTATTAGAAAAAGTACAGGGGATTGTAGCCCTTCTACCAAGAGAATCTTTAATAAAGAAAACCAATAACCAGACAAATGAGGCTACCAGTGGTAGGGAGCCAGCTACCGATGTAGAGAGCTTGCACGGACAAATTTTGAATTTACCATTCATTACTCAATTTCACGCAGACCATAATAAATTTTTAAAGATTATACGTAAACACTGGCCAATTTGAAAGAAGGATAAAATAGTAGGAGATCTTCTTCCTACCGCTCCTAAGTTCATATACAAGAAGGCAAAGTCCTTGGGCCATTTGATAGCCCCTACAACCAAAATGACCTGCGGGAAAATGCAACAAGTGTTGAAGCCAGCGGTTGAGTCCAAAATAGGAGTCACACCCTGTGGCACATGTTTTGTGTGTACACACACCACATTTAAGAAAAAAACCAATGCACTTTTTTGAATATGGATGGAACTAAGGAATTTATTATTAAGGATCAAATATCGTGCAATTCAAAGGGGGTTATTTACATCATACAATGCCCGTGTAAAAAGCTATATGTGGGTCGAACTAAACGTCACCTCAATATACGCTTAAGGGAACATTTTAAAAATATTTTAAAAGGTTTTAAGGGACACCCTCTCTCTCGCCATTTCAAGGATATACACAAACAATCACTAAAAGTTGTCTATTTTTGTGGAATACAGTCAGTATACCAAAATTGGAGGGGGGGGTGATTTTATCAAGCAAATGTCCAGAAAAGAATCTGAATGTATCTTTATGCTGGAGTGTCTGGTCCCTAATGGGCTTAATCATGAATTGGAGCTATATGCCTTTTAATCTAAACAGGTGGAGTAGTGATACACATATATATGTATATATGCACCTACATTTGTATATGGTTGTGAGTTTTTTCGATAGACCCACCTAGTTTAATATTGTGTACCTTATCTGGGACATTAGGTTACGTTCACATTTGCATTGTGCGCTGCTGCGTCGGCGACGCAACGCACAATGCAAACAAGAACGCATGCCAAAACGCATAGTTTTGCAACACATGCGTCCTTTTTTTGCCGGATTTTGGACGCAAAAACAATGCATCTTGCTGCGTCCTCTGCACCCTAACGCTTGCAGCAAAAAAGATGCATGCATCGCAAAACGCATGCAAACGCATGTCCATGTGCCCCCATGTTAAATATAGGGGCGCATGCGTCGCCGCGGCTGCGCCCAACGCAGCCCGGCAGAACGCTAATGTGAACGTAGCCTTAGTCAGGCATTTTAAGGTATTTGTCCCATTGGATCAATGATAGCAGTATGAACCATTTCCAATTTTATTTAATTTATTTATTTATACAACATTTATCCATTTATTAATGTACGGTTTTTAGTTAGGAATGCTGCATTTCAGTAATCCCTAAAAATCCCTGTATTAGTATGTCCTTTTATTTAATAAAATTTCTTTTTAAACTGTGATCACCTAAAAGTTATACAATTATATATATACACATTTTTCTTACACAATTCATATAATATAAGAGCACTATTAATTTAATGTAATAGCAGGCAATACATGTCATATTTTAGTTCTCTCTGCTGAGCCGATGTGACGCTCAGTATGTTAGGAGTTAATGAGGAAAGGAGGGGTGATGACAAGCTGCTATATTAATGGACTCGATTGCAGGGGGCCGTAACCCTGATGAAGAAGTGCGTTCCACTTCGAAATGTGTCGGTTAATTTTGACCCTTCTGCTACTCCGTTGTCCAGTGATGTCACATCGTAGTCATGCTACTGTGCAGCAGCGGCCATCCTTTTTGTATCTCCGTGTGTATCCATGGACGCCACCGGCAGGGGCGCCTCTGGCTCTACTCGCTCCGGCATTTCCCCTCCACTTATTGCTCCGCCTACAAGCTACACCGGGTACGTGTACGCTTGCTTTAGTTCTGCATAGACCCACAAGTACCCGGTGCACAAACAACATATACTGGAGCCCTTCCATACAGCATTAGACTCCACATCTATACACGCTACCAAGGCATGTGAAATATATAACTATGCTAATCTGGTAATGCATGATTAACACAGGGACGATTGAATATGAATACATACCGTAGGAAGTTATAAGTGTGATTAAACAGCTAGTGATTGACCCGTTAGGGCACAGCTTTGTTTTCTGCGTATTCATTTCCAGTTAATTGAACTACCAACCCCCATGGGATTCTTTAAATAGCGCAGTATTTTACAGTGGGTTTTTTTTTGTTGTTGTAACCAATAAATTTCGTTCAACTTCACAATTGTGTCCAACTTGTTGATTCTTCACCAAAAAATTACATTTGGTATCTTTATGTTTAAAACATGATATGTGGGAAAAGGTTGAAAAGTTCCAGGGAGTCGAATATTTTTGCAAGGCACTGTGGATAGATAGATAGATAGATAGATAGATAGATATGGGATAGATAGATCTATAGATAATATCTATTGATCTATGTATAGATCTATCTACCTATCTATGTGTCTATCTATCCATTTGTCATCTATCTCATTCCTTATATTTATCTATCTATAGATAGATAGCTAGATAGATATGGGATAGATAGATAGATAGATAGATAGATAGATAGATAGATAGATAGAATGAGATAGATAGATCTATAGATAGATAGATAAATAGAAGGAATGAGATAGATAGATAGATAGATAGATAGATAGAAGGAATGAGATAGATAAAAAGATAGATCTATAGATACATAGATATATCTATTCATATACAGTATCTATCTATAGATATATCTATGGATAGATGTAGATAGATATATGGATAGTCAGATAGATATATGGATAGATATATCTATCTATAGATATACAGTATCTATCTATAAGTATATCTATAGATAGATATATCTGTAGATATATCCATAGATATATAATAGCAAGGCTGATGTTTATTAATGAACAATATGTTTAATTTTTTAAAAATCGGGAAAAAAATGACGTGAGCTCCCGCGCAATTTTTTTTGCCAGGGGTGGAAAGCCGACCGCTGGGGCCAATATTTGTAGCCTGCGAAGGGGGTAATATCCATGGCCCCTTCCCAGGCTATGAATATCATTTTATTTCTGGCTATTAAAATAGGGGCACCTCCCCCAAAAAATTACATGAGGTTCCCCTACATTTTAAAGCCAGAAAGGCTACGCAGACAGTTGTGGGCTGATATTCATAGCCTAGGAAGGGGCCATGGATATTGGCCCCACCCCCGGCTACAAATACCAGCTCCCAGCCGCACCAGAAATGGCGCATCTGTATGACTCCGGCACTTAGCCTCTCTCTTCCCACTGCCCTCTAGTGGTGGCATATGGGGTAATAAGGGGTTAATGTCACCTTTGTATTGTAAGGTGACATTAAGCCCGGTTAGTAATGGAGTGGCGTCAATAAGACACCTATCCATTACTAATCCTATAGTAGTGAAACAGTTAAAAAAAGACACAGCCATTAAAAAGTATTTTAATATTCTTAATTTCAACCATATACTCCCTGTCCGATGCAGTCCAAATAATTATGACTGTCCCCCTTGCAGAGCCCCGCAGACCCCCCGCACAGCCCCTCAGACCCCAGGACAGCCCCACAGATGTCTTTAAAATATCTATATGAACATTTCTTAATCTGAGCATAGTCTATATACTGTAACTGTGGGATTAGTATGTTGCATTATCAGCATGAAATCAGTATTTTCAAAATTCAAATGAGTCATGTGATATACATTAAAATGTGTCCATGAATTTATGACTGCCATCATCATCATCACACAGATTAAAGACTCAAGGGTATCTCCACCTTTGGACACCATTTTGCAGTTCAAATTTAGAATAAATCTTAATAAATTTGTAAATACTTAAGCTAGGCTGCTCTGGTTTTGATCCTGAATTACAACTTATATTATACTTCTGAGCAGCATTAATGGTTTTGCAGGCTTCAGTAATGATATTTCTCATATTTAGATTCTATACAGAGCTTTTTCTAGAGATGCTTCATCATCTGACCAAGCACCAGCAGCAATCTATGTTGGAAATCCTACCTGCCCCAGCTCTGTTATGAGTTCACATTACATATTAGGGGAAAAACAAGGTTATTTTGCAATGACAATCAATATTCATAGCAAAAACATCCATGAAACTTCTTAATACATATAATATTTATATACCATGCTAACAAAATCTTGTCTTAGTAAAAAATTGGAGTTGAGAAATACTGGTTTAACCCCTTTACCCCCAAGGGTGGTTTGCACGTCAATGACCAGGCCAATTTTTACAATTCTGACCACTGTCCCTTTATGAGGTTATAACTCCGAAACGCTTCAACGGATCCTGGTGATTCTGACATTGTTTTCTCGTGACATATTGTACTTCATGATAGTGGTAAAATTTCTTTGATACTACCTGCGTTTATTTGTGAAAAAAACGGAAATTTGGCGAAAATTTTGAAAATTTCGCAATTTTCAAACTTTGAATTTTTATGCAATCAAATCACAGAGATATGTCACACAAAATACTTAATAAGTAACATTTCCCACATGTCTCCTTTACATCAGCATAATTTTGGAACCAATTTTTTTTTTTGTTAGGGAGTTATAAGGGTTAAAAGTTGACCAGCAATTTCTCATTTTTACAACACCATTTTTTATTAGGGACCACGTCTCATTTGAAGTCATTTTGAGGGGTCTATATGATAGAAAATGCCCAAGTGTGACACCATTCTAAAAACTGCACCCCTCAAGGTGCTCAAAACCACATTCAAGAAGTTTATTAACCCTTCAGGTGTTTAATAGGAATTTTTGGAATGTTTAAATAAAAATGAACATTTAACTTTTTTACACAAAAAATTTACTTCAGCTCCAATTTGTTTTATTTTACCAAGGGTAACAGGAGAAATTGGACCCAAAAAGTTGTTGTCCAATTTGTCCTGAGTACGCTGATACCCCATATGTGGCAGTAAACCACTGTTTGGGCGCATGGGAGAGCTCGGAAGGGAAGGAGCGCTATTTGACTTTTCAATGCAAAATTGACAGGAATTGAGATGGGACGCCATGTTGCGTTTGGAGAGCCACTGATGTGCCTAAACATTGAAACCCCCCACAAGTGACACCATTTTGGAAAGTAGACCCCCTAAGGAACTTATCTGGATGTGTGGTGAGCACTTTGACCCACCAAGTGCTTCACAGAAGTTTATAATGCAGAACCGTAAAAATAAAAAATCATATTTTTTCACAAAAATTATATTTTTGCCCCCAATTTTTTATTTTTCCAAGGGTAACAGGAGAAATTGGACCCCAAAAGTTGTTGTCCAATTTGTCCTGAGTACGCTGATACCCCATATGTGGGGGGGAACCACCGTTTGGGCGCATGGGAGGGCTCAGAAGGGAAGGAGCGCCATTTGAAATGCAGACTTAGATGGAATGGTCTGCAGGCGTCACATTGCGTTTGCAGAGCCCCTAATGTACCTAAACAGTAGAAACCCCCCACAAGTGACACCATTTTGGAAAGTAGACCCCCTAAGGAACTCATCTTGATGTGTTGTGAGAGCTTTGAACCCCCAAGTATTTCACTACAGTTTATAACGCAGAGCCATGCAAATAAAAAATATTTTTTTTTCCACAAAAATTATATTTTAGCCCCCAGTTTTGTATTTTTCCAAGGTTAGCAGGAGAAATTGGACCCTAAATGTTGTTGTCCAATTTGTCCTGAGTACGCTGATACCCAATATGTGGGGGGGAACCACCGTTTGGGCGCATGGGAGGGCTCGGAAGGGAAGGAGCATCATTTGGAATGCAGACTTAGATGGATTGGTCTGCAGGCGTCACATTGCGTTTGCAGAGCCCCTAATGTACCTAAACAGTAGAAACCCCCCACAAGTGACCCCATATTGGAAACTAGACCCCTCAATGAACTTATCTAGATGTGTTGTGAGAACTTTGAACCCCCAAGTGTTTCACTACAGTTTATAACGCAGAGCCGTGAAAATAAAAAATCTTTTTGTTTTCCCACAAAAATTATTTTTTAGCCCCCAGTTTTGTATTTTCCCAAGGGTAACAGGAGAAATTGGTCCACAAAAGTTGTTGTCCAATTTGTCCTGAGTACGCTGATACCCCATATGTTGGGGTAAACTCCTGTTTGGGCACACGGGAGAGCTCGGAAGGGAAGGAGCACTGTTTTACTTTTTCAACGCAGAATTGGCTGGAATTGAGATCGGACGCCATGTCGTGTTTGGAGAGCCCCTGATGTGCCGAAACAGTGGAAACCCCCCAATTATAACTGAAACCCTAATCTAAACACACCCCTAACCCTAATTCCAATGGTAACCCTAACCACACCTCTAACCCTGACACACCCCTAACCCTAATCCCAACCCTATTCCCAACTGTAAATGTAATCTAAACCCTAACCCTAACTTTAGCCCCAACCCTAACTGTAGCCCCAACCCTAACCCTAACCCTAGCCCTAACCCTAGCCCTAACCCTAACCCTAGCCCTAACCCTAGCCCTAACCCTAGCCCTAACCCTAGCCCTAACCCTAGCCCTAACCCTAGCCCTAACCCTAACCCTAACCCTAGCCCTAACCCTAGCCCTAACCCTAGCCCTAGCCCTAACCCTAGCCCTAACCCTAACCCTAGCCCTAGCCCTAACCCTAGCCCTAACCCTAGCCCTAGCCCTAACCCTAGCCCTAACCCTAGCCCTAACCCTAGCCCTAGCCCTAACCCTAGCCCTAACCCTAGCCCTAATGGGAAAATGGAAATAAATACATTTTTTTTTATTTTTCCCTAACTAAGGGGGTGATGAAGGGGGGTTTGATTTACTTTTATAGCGAGTTTTTTAGCGGATTTTTATGATTGGCAGCCGTCACACACTGAAAGACCCTTTTTATTGCAAAAAATATTTTTTTGCAATACCACATTTTGAGAGCTATAATTTTTCCATATTTTGGTCCACAGAGTCATGTGAGGTCTTGTTTTTTGCGGGACGAGTTGACGTTTCTATTGAAAACATTTTTGGGCACGTGACATTTTTTGATCGCTTTTTATTCCGATTTTTGTGAGGAAGAATGACCAAAAGCCAGCTATTCATGAATTTCTATTGGGGGAGGCGTTTATACCGTTCCGCGTTTGGTAAAATTGATAAATCAGTTTTATTCTTCGGGTCAGTACGATTACAGCGATACCTCATTTATATCATTTTTTTATGGTTTGGCGCTTTTATACGATAAAAACTATTTTACAGAAAAAATAATTATTTTTGCATCGCTTTATTCTCAGGACTATAACTTTTTTATTTTTTTGCTGATGATGCTCTTTTTTTGCGGGACAATTTGACGCTTTCAGCGGTACCATGGTTATTTATATCTGTCCTTTTGATCGCGTGTTATTCCACTTTTTGTTCGGCGGTATGATAATAAAGCGTTGTTTTTTGCCTCGTTTTTTTTTTTTTTCTTACGGTGTTTACTGAAGGGGTTAACTAGTGGGACAGTTTTATAGGTCGGGTCGTTACGGACGCGGCGATACTAAATATGTGTACTTTTATTGTTTTTTTTTTTTTTATTTAGATGAAGAAATGTATTTATGGGAATAATATTTTTTTTCATTATTTTGGAATATTTTTTTTTTTTTTTTTACACATTTGGAAAATTTTTTTTTAACTTTTTTACTTTGTCCCAGGGGGGGACATCACAGATCAGTGATCTGACAGTTTGCACAGCACTCTGTCAGATCACTGATCTGACATGCAGCGCTGCATGCTTCACAGTGCCTGCTCTGAGCAGGCTCTGTGAAGCCACCTCCCTCCCTGCAGGACCCGGATCCGCGGCCATCTTGGATCCGGGGCTGGAGGGAGCAGGGAGGGAGGTGAGACCCTCGCAGCAACGCGATCACATCGCGTTGCTCCGGGGGTCTCAGGGAAGCCCGCAGGGAGCCCCCTCCCTGCGCGGTGCTTCCCTGTACCGCCGGCACATCGCGATCATCTTTGATCGCGGTGTGCCAGGGGTTAATGTGCCGGGGGCGGTCCGTGACCGCTCCTGGCACATAGTGCCGGATGTCAGCTGCGATAAGCAGCTGACACCCGGCCGCGATCGGCCGCGCTCCCCCCGTGAGCGCGGCCGATCGGCTATGACGTACTATCCCGTCCAGGGTCAGATAAGCCCAGGGCACCTCGACGGGATAGTACGTCTAAGGTCACAGAGGGGTTAAACAATATACGACTGTAAGGGTATTTGCACATGATACAGATTTAGTGCGGATCCACAGCGGATTTTTCCGCGCAGAAACGCTGCAGATCCGCACTGTGATTTACAGTACAATGTAAATCAATGTGAAAAAAAAAGCTGTGCACATGGTGCGGAAAAATCCGCGTGAAAACGCTGCGGATTTAAAAGAAGTGCATGTCACTTCTTTTGCGTGGACCTGCAGCGTTTCGGTACCCTTCCATTATAGAAATCCGCAGTGGTAAAAATCGCAGAAAATCCGCACAAAATCCGCATCAATTCCGCATAAAAACCACACAAATCCGCAGAAAATCCGTGGCAAATCTGCACCTGCGGTTTCTTCCAGGAGATGCGGATTTTGTGCAGAAAATTCTGCACCCCATTCCACAACGTGTGCACATAGCCTAACAAGTGTTGAGTTTTCTACCAGAACAAGCTGCACCATTCTGCGCAGTATAATGAGCCTTTAGGAGTGTACAGGATCCATAAGAATCTATTACTAAATGCATTATAATGGAGCTTTCATATCTGCCGAGTTCTCCACAGACGTGACACAAAGGACTGATCATTCTTTTGATCAAAATGGCATCAATTTTCTATTATGTTGAGAAAAAAAAATCTTCTCCACCTTGAGTCCAAGAAAATCAGACTACTACCCATAGCCTTGGATTGCCAATTTTTATCCGACCCCTGGGATCAAAATCAGACATGTCTCTATAATTTTTTTCGCTGACCACTTGGTCCGGGTAATAAAACAGACATGTGCACAAACCCATAGAATATCATAGGTACAAGTGTTATCTATGAAAACTACAGATAGCATTTGTACAAGTATACTGGGCTTGTGCACAAGTCATTATGGTTCCCCAAAAAATGGAATCCATGAAGTTCTTGTGAGCAGATCCTTAGCTTTAGCCACATATTTATGGTAATAACTATAGAGTTTACAGTGTAAACAAGAGCGGCCATAAATACCATATAAACTGGTTTTGGGTGATTGGAATACAAGTCAAAGCAATTACTGGGCTTTCAGCAGCACTGTACCTGCCCCTCCATGGTCCACCTGTATGCCAGAACTACACTGCTGTAGCCAGTCAGTAGCATCAAGGATTCCACATATTAATATTCACTCATGTTCTTTAATTTATTTTTAAATATTAAGTCACAACAATGGTTTCATATGTTGGAAAGCGCCACCTACACTGTAGCTTTTTTTAATTAATTTTTTTTTTTATATATTTTTCTTTCTTTTTTTTCTTCACCAGAAATGTCTCCTGCTATAATTTCATAATGTGTCTTTTCTACCACAATGGAATAAATGAATGCATTATATCATTAAATCATTACTGCATTGTGAGCTGTGATTACATTGCACTACTTCAATATTGAACTTTAATAAAGTCACTATGATAAATGTTCTCTGCCACATTGTAATCACCAGATCAGCAGGTCTTCATTGTCCTACTGAGAAAGAAAGAGGAGATGCTCAAGGAGAGCAACATGTACACTATATGGGCAAAAACATTGAAACATTGCATTCATGTTCTATCATTTGTGAAAGAATGTGTTATTCTAAAAAACTCTTGTGAATTTAAGTGCGGTACTGTATACCTCCCAACCTCTGAAAAACAGGAAGAAGGATGCATCATGCAGCGCGCATAGTGTGCCATAGCAAATGTTGATCACGCCCTGGCCACATCCCAATCTACGCCCATTTATCATTTCTTTCTACCGTGGTAGATATCAGAAAGGCAGTGGTAGTAAGAGAAATTCAGATGTCTGAGGCTGCAGGACATAGACCCAAACAAGGACTGTCCACTGTATCTGGACAGTTGGGACCAGAAATGAGCAGATCGATTCACAGAACTCTGGTCAATGGTGTCGGGAGACTGGACTTGGGCCTGTGAATCTCTTATGCCGGTGTCACACTTGCGTGTGCAATGCGAGAAGCTCATGTGAGTCTCTTGCATCAATTCCTGGCACTGCTGCCGGTGGTTTGGACTGGAGCGTTCAGTTGCATAGAAACACATGCAGCCATATGCTCCAGTCCAATTGCCGGCGGCAATGATGGGTATTGATGTGAGAGACTCGCGTGAGTTTCTCGCATTGCACACGCAATCCCGCAATCCTGCTTTTGATTAGCCAGGGCTCGCGCAACATCATCTGTGTTTCCTGTTCATCTCTAGCTTGGACCTGTGCATATGTTTTGTGTTCATTCATTCGCAGTGGTAGCAGCCACAACTTTCTCTTCTTTATGTAGCTTCACTACATAACGTCAGGCTTTTGGGTGACTATAAGGCCGCGTTCTTACATAGCATAAATACTGTGTTTTTGTTTTCTGTAGGATCCGCACCAAACAACACAATAAAAATCTTCTCTGATTATTGCGCCTTTGCTGCATTTTGATGCCTTTTCCCCCTTATTTGATGCGTTTTTAGTGCAG
Organism: Ranitomeya imitator; assembly: GCF_032444005.1. NCBI lineage: Eukaryota > Metazoa > Chordata > Amphibia > Anura > Dendrobatidae > Ranitomeya > Ranitomeya imitator. Next base: position 170,126,960 of record NC_091287.1, read on the forward strand.
ATGTGAAGCTGTGTTTTTAAGTGCTTTTTATAGTACAGAAAAGGTTTGATTCTGCACATGTGAACACGGTCTAAATGTCTAAGCAAAGTGGATGTGTACTCTGCAGTTTTGCTGCTTTTTTTCCCTATAGGCTTCTATGTGGAGTCTGAAAAAAAACATAAGGAAAAGTGCCACTGCATTTTTAAGTGCAGAATCAAAGCTTTTCTGTAGCATTAAAAATGCTGCATTGCATCTGGACCAAAAACACATTAAGTATGGGGGCACATGCTATAATCAGAGAAGATTGTTAATGTGTCCTGTGGTGCGGTGACCTGCAAAAAACATGCAAAAAAAAGAAGTAGAAAAAAGCAGCGTTTGCACTATGTGTGAATATTTTTGTATGGGTTTAATAGAGAAAATTATCATTCATGCGTTTTTTTGAGCCAATTACCAATTCCTGTAATTCATTTGATTGCTGTGTTGTGCAGGTCGTTATTTTGTGTGGACACAAAATATGTCCATATTATTTGCTGATTTGTGATGTTTATGATAAAAAAAAATTAAAACTGACATTATTGTTATTGTTTATCATTATTTTTTTCCAATTTTAATAGGAAGAAAAAACATTTCTCTTATTCTCCCTCTAGCGTACAGGGACATAAAATTGCACTGCTATGTACAGATGTATTTTTATGTAATCTGCTGATGGAGTCAATGTCTGAAATACAGTCCAAGTATACAGATTTCTCCCTATTACAGCACCAGAGCCTGTGGCTCAGTAACTTTAGCTCCAGTCTATAATGTTGAAGATTCTGGGTTTGAGACCTGGGTAGATTCACGTAAAAAGAGAAAATTATATTTTTGCAATTGCTTTTTATTATTTTTAGCAGTTTTATTGGTACAAAAAATGTGACTTTTTTTCACCTCAGCATACAAGTACAAAGAAATGCACTGCTGTATATAATGCACATGTATTTATGACTTCTGGGGTCACTGCCTGCAATATACAGGTCTTCTTACAAAATTAGAATATCATCAAAAAGTTAATTAATTTCAGTTCTTCAATACAAAAAGTGAAGCTCATATATTAGATAGAGTAATTACTAACAGAGTGATCTATTTCAAGTGTTTATTTCTGTTAATGTTGATGATTATGACTTACAGCCAATGAAAACCCAAAAGTCATTATCTCAGTAAAGTAGAATTCTTTATAACACCAGCTTAAAAAAATGATTTCAAAATCCGAAATGTTGGTCTACTGAATTGTATATTCACTTATTCAGTAAATCACTCAATACTTGGTTGGGGCTCCATTTGCATCAATTACTGCATCAATGTTGCGTGGCATAGAGGCGATCAGTCTGTGGCACTGCTGAGGTGTTATGGAAGCCCAGGTTGCTTTGATAGCAGCCTTCTGCTCGTCTGCATTGTTGGGTCTGGTGTCTCTCATCTTCCTCTTGACAATACCCCAAGGTTCTCTATGGGGTTAAGGACAGGCGAGTTTGCCGACAAGTCAAGCACAGTGATACTGTTGTTTTTAAACCAGGTATTTGTACTTTTGGCAGTGTGGACAGGTGTCAAGAGGAAAGCATTAAGTGTTTTAAAATTTCCTGGTAGATGGCTGCACTGACTTTGGTCTTGATAAAACCCAGTAGACCTACACCAGCAGATGACATGGCTTCCCAAACCATCACTGATTGTGGATACTTCACAATCCAGTATTTAGTGCATTTACTGAACATACATTTCAGTAGGCCAACATTTCGGATTTTAAAATAATTTTTCAACTGGTGTTATAAAGTATTGTAATTTACTGAGATATTGACTTTTGGGTTTTCATTGGCTGTAAGCCATAATCATCAACATTAAGCGAAATAAACACTTGAAATACATCACTCTATTTATAATGACTCTATATAATATTTGAGTTTCACTTTTTGTATTGAAGAACTGAAATAAATTCACTTTTTGATGATATACTAATTTTGTGAGAAGCACCTGTAGCTCAAGATTACCAAATTGTCCTATGTTCATCATTATGTGCTGTGGCTCCTAGCTACTGCTGCCTGAGAACATGGAGACGTGAGTTTGAGTCCTGGGGAGACCTGATCACAGTAGAAGAAATGAGTGTTATAATTTAATCTATGCAATGAGCAGAGATATGTGGCACCGCTCTCCAAGTAGGAGGAGCAATGAAGCAGTGAAGACGTAATAGAAGTCCTGATGTGCTGGGACAGTTGGGAGCTTTGGTATTAAGAAATTTCTTCTCTCCTAAATATTCTATGAGTGGTATTACTGAAAAGTGGTAGCATTTAGGAACCGCAGCAACTCAGACATGAAGTGGCAAACTACAAAATGTGAGCGCTATCGCTGAGTGCTGTGGTGCATAGTATAATAAAGACTGCAATGCTCTGCTGACTTCAGAGACCAATCCTCCTTTGCCATTATTATCAGTGCAAAAACTGTGTGCCTGGAGCTTCATAGCATGAAATTCCATGGTTGAGCAACTGCTTGCAAAAGTTATACCACGCACATTGACAAGTATCTGATGTGTAAGTTACACCACAATTGAAATCTGGAATAGTAGAAACATGTTCTGTGAAGTGAGGAATTACGCTTCTCTATCTGGCAGTCAAGCCTGAGACCAATCTGAGTTTGGTGAATGCCAAGAAAATGCTACTTGCATGACTGAAACTGTACAGTTTGGTGAAGGAGGGGTAATGTTGTAGAAATGTTTTTCCAAAGTTAAACTAGGCAAAGGAAATCTTAATGCCTCAGCTGCCAAGATATTTTGGATAATTGTATGGTTTCAACTTTGTGGGAACACCTTGATGAAGGCTCTTTTCTGTTCCAGCATTAATGTACCTCAGTGCACAAAACAAGTTTCATTAAGACATGGTTGGGTGAGGTTAGTGTGGAAAAATTTCAATGGTCCGCAGAGTCCATATGTCAACGTCATCAAACTGCTTTGTTGGGAACTAGGATGGAGTTTGGGAAACAGACCCTGCCATTTAACATTAGTGTCTGACCTCATAAATGATCTTCTGAAAGAATGATTAAAAAGTCCCACAGAAGCCTATGGAGTTGTTATTAATATTGTTATTATTATTTATTGTTATAGCGCCATTTATTCCATGGCGCTTTAGATGTGAGGAGGGGTATACATAATAAAAACAAGTACAATAATCTTAAACAATACAAGTCATAACTGGTACAGGAGGAGAGAGGACCCTGCTCGCGAGGGCTCACAATCTACAAGGGATGGGTGAGAATACAGTAGGTGAGGATAGAGCTGGTCAAGCAGCGGTTTGGTCGATCGGTGGTTACTGCAGGTTGTAGGCTTAGGAGTAAAAGCTTCTGTAGCTGTAACGTATAGTTATACCAATACTTTTGTCTGTAAAGTCCATAATATTTTTCTACATTCTGCACAAGACCTTAGCCACAGTATGTCATTTATATTCATTAACTTTAAGTAGGATAGCCACGCTTTCAGTCCACCTTGTATCTTTGCCTGTTTTTTGGGCAACCAAATTGTTTACTTTGTGTATTTAACAAACTGTAATGGTGCGATTCAGAGCGGCTAATCATGGCCGTATAACAAGTGGTCATCAACTGTATAATAGTCGATCAATACTCAACTATTGGCCCGGTTACACAGGCTGGTGAGTACTGATTGGAACAGAATGATTGTTAATACATTTTCATACTTCCCTGTACTGTATCTTGGAGCCTCCGCACTGTAGTCCAGATCTCACAGTCCTAGTCTGTGCAATAGCAGCTATTACGCACATTGGTTTACTCTTGTCAGTGACTGGAGTGTGCCCTATAGTCTCTATAATGTAACCTCTTATGTCCATAGTATGTTACTGGCAGCACATTGCTTGTTTACATAGGGCAATAAGGCAATAAGGATTTTTATGTCAACATAATAATAATCTAATAAATAATAATCAATAATCTAATCATCAAGCCAATGATAGATTTGCTCATTTTTAGGTGTTTGCCAGCATATTTACATGGCCCAATTATAAATGCTAATTTCTTGGCTCGTCTAAGTGCACCTTAAGTTAGATTGTTTGCATACTCCAGGTAGAACCCAACATTTAATTGTAAATTTGCCATATGGTTCCGGAGATATGGGCCTTTGTATTCAGTGCAAATTGTTATGGTCTGCACTCATGGGTGTGGCTAACGGGATCCTCTGGGGCGTGTCTTTAGGCTGCTCTGTATTATTACCATGTGAGCCAAATCCCCTTGTAAAGACCAAAAAAATTTGCAGCAAATAAAAAAGTATCTCTGGAACCGAATGGCAAATTTAGAAAAAACAATACACAAAATTTTCAGAAGAACAGGGGTAATAAAATAAGAGGAAAAGCTGGACACTTTTGTGCTGCCGACAGTTCCTCTTTAAGTCTGAATCTAAATGCTCGCTGCAGGTTAAATGGAATTAAAATAGAGAGGTAAGAAGGTGGAGGCAGGGGTATAATATTTGTACATGTAGCGTCTGACGGTAACCAAAATAGAGAAGTCACAGGTTACAACCGCCAGAAATAGCTACTCCACTGTTACAGCAATACAGTGCACAGGCTTATTGACAGATGCATGATGGTTTCAATAGAGCAGAATTATCTATATGGAAATTTGTGGTAAAACACATACAGTTTTTCAAATATAAAAAATGCAATAAAAATTTTAAAACAGTGCAAAACAAAGGTGCTGTATAAACTGAGCCTGGAAGTGAGATATTTACCAAATGATGGTATTTTTTATAGTTGCAGCACAGTACAGTTAAGATGATGATAATAAGCTATGGGCATAAATGGTTAATGTTATTGTAATAACCCTGATTACACAGAAACTTTATAACTAAGTTGTAATATGAAGTTTTATTGGAAAACGTGCAGCATCTTGTGCAACCAGAGTTAATTAGTAACTCCTGACAGGTGGGTAAGTGGTGCACCTGGCTGATGGGAACAAAATGTTCGATTAACTTTGGCTTAGACAAGTCTGGAAGATATTAAGTTCTCTAGCTATCCATATTGGCAACAACAAGTATGGATGTCTTTCAAGCTCGCTCCCTGCAGTCTTTTCAATGACTGGTAAATTTAGCACAACATACCCTGCTGGCAAAACTTTATTAGCTGATCCTTGTCCTGAGATAGATCAATATTTATGAGTAATTACTGTGAGTCTACAAAAAACTCCATTGTTTTAGGTGTCGAATAATACAATGCGTTGTAGAGCTTTGAAGAAGGGTTTCATCTACGATATAGTTACATCTCATTTTCCATTTGTTGTAATTACTATTTTCCAGATAATATTTTCTATGATATGTAAGAACTCAAAAGTATCAAGATACAGAAAAACATCCAGATTCTGCATACTGTGTAATGATAATAAAGTGTGGCTTCATCTTTCTTATATTATTATATTGCTTTTCCAGCACTTTCCTTGTATGTTGTCTGCAGATATACTTCCCAGGTCCAAGCCACACCAGTATTACTACACAAAAATACCTAGTTAACCCCACACTTATGGCCTACAACAAACACATTTGATTGGATAGGAAAATAAAATACTTTTAAAAATATTATATATTATGCTCAAAAGTTCAGTACTTTTATATTGATAGCCTATAGGTAATCCATACCAGATCACTGGGGGTGCAACAGTCAGCACGCTCACCAATCAGCTGTCCTGGTTGGACATATTGTAATATATGTACACTAAAAAAAAAAATTTTTAACAATCATACATTTTTATATTTTTAGGTTTTACTTTAATATTTTGTTCACTTTTTTATAACTATTGTTTCTTATTTTTTTTTTATATTGTATTATAATGTTTCCCCCAAGGGGTCATGAAATATCTCCAGGGGGTGACCGGAGGGTGATGGAGCACAGTTTTAGGAATTACCGTCCAGTATAGTGACAGAAGAACTAACAACACTGCTATGCCAGTCAGACAACGGGCTCTGTAGAAGGATTTGCATTGCCAGTCATTGGGCACTGGGTGGATGGTAAAAGAAATAACAGAAGCAGCCAGAAACTTGACCCATTATTGCTAGATTTCAAGAGATTGTTTCAGATTCACGACCTGCACCTCCTGTTGTCGAAAGACAGTGGGTTGTCGGGAAAAGATGTAAAAATACTTTTTTTCCTACTATATTGAAGTGAGACACATGGTGAAGGTGTAAGAGAAATCAGAGCAATGTATGGTATAGGCAAATTAAATTTGTTAGGGCGAAAATATATAGAAGAGTATCAGCTGCAGCAGATCCACGTTTTAGTACCAGAATAAAGGGATATCTGTGGATTTATATCTCAGTTCTATTCAGAAGCGCTGATAATATCCCCTTATTCTAGTAAAGAGAGACATATGTAACTGTACTGCATATATTTTCCCATACGATTTCACATTTGTCCTCTCATGGATAACACAAAAGTATAAACTGAGCTCCAACATGATGGGAGTGGAGACTAACTGATCTCTTGAGGATTCTCATTCTCCTGTGACATATTCTCTGATCTAACTATACTCTTCCATTCAGGGGTGGATACTGACATCTTGGGCCCCCCTCCTTTTATGGCAATCAAGCTACATGTATATACATGTGTGTGTATGTACAGTTGTGTGAAAAAGTGTTTGCCCCCTTCATGATTTCCTATTATTTTGCATGTTTGTCACACCAAACAAATTTAAATATTAGACAAAGATAGCAAAAGTAAACACAAAACGCAGTTTTTAAATGAAGGTCTCTGTTAAGGGAAAATGAATCCAAACCTACAGGGCCCTGTGTGAAAAAGTGATTGCCCCCCTATCACTTTGGTTTTAACTGTGGTTTATCACATCTTTGCTAAGCTGAGTTCAAATTCCCCAGTGACACGCTGGCCTGATTACTGCCACACCTGTTCTCAATCAAGAAATCACTTAAATAGGACCTGTCTGATAAAGTGACGCAGACCAAAAGATTATCAAAAGCTAGGCATCATGCCGTAATCAAAAGAAATTCTGGAACAAATGAGAAATAAAGTAATTGAGATCTAGCAGTCTGTAAAAGGTTATAAAGCTATTTAGCAACACATTAAGCCATTATGGATTAAAATCCTGCAGGGCTCGCAAGTTCCCCCTGCTCGTGCCAGCAGAGAGAACCTTGAAATGCTTCTAGTTGTTCTGGCTGTGTGTTTTGGGTCATTGTCATGTTGAAAGACCCAGTCATGACCCATTGCAATGCTTTTCCTTAGAGAAGGAGGTTGTTGGCCAAAATCTTGTGATACATGGCCCCATCCAGCCTCCCTTCAATGTGATGCAATAGTCCAGTACCCTTTTTAGAACAACACCCCCAAAGTATGATGTTTCCCCCACCGTGTGCTTTGGGTTGTATTCATCCTTTTTCTTTCTCCAAATACGGCAAGCGGGATTGATACCAAAAAGTTCTATTTTGTCTCATCTGACCACATGACCTGCTCCCATTCCTCCTCAGGATCATCCATATTGTCATTGACAAACTTCAGATGGGCCTGTGCCTGTACATGTGCTGGCGTGAGCAGGGGGACCTTGTGTGCCCTGCAAGATTTTAATCCATGACAGCATAGTATTTTAATAACAGTAATGATAGAGACTGTGGTCTGATTCCGGACCTCTTTCAGAATCATCCTTACCTCACAAGACGAGATCTTGCATTGAGCCAGAGATCGAGGAAGATTGACAGTCATCTTGTGCTTCTTCTATTTTCTAATAATTGTACCAACAGTTATTGCCTTCTCATCAAACTGCTTGCCAATTGTCCTGTAGCCCATCCTAGCCTTGAGAAGGCCTACAATTTTGTCTCTTGTGTCCTTAGACAGCTTTTTGGTCTTGGACATGGTGGAGAGGTTGGAGTGTGATTGATTGAGTGTGTGGACAGGTGTCTTTTATACAAGTAATGAGTTCAAATACATGCAAGTAATACAGGTAATGAGTGCAGAGTAGGAGGGCTTGTTGCTTCTTGAAGAAAAACTAACAGGTCTGTGAGAGCCAGACGTCTTGCTCGTTGATAGGTGATCAAATACTTATTTTATGCGATAAAATGCAATTTAATTATTTAAAACTCATGCAATGTGATTTTCTGTTTTTTTATTTTCAGATTCTGTCTCTCACAGTTGAAGTGGACAATAAAAATAAAAGACCTCTCCATCCTCTGTAGGCGGGAAAACTTGCAAAATTGTCAGTGTATCAAAAACTTATTTTCCTATATGTATAATATATATATATATATATATATATTACGTATATATATATATATATGTATACATATATATATATATATATGTATACAGTATAGTCCTAATGTTTGGACACACTTCCTCATTTCAATGTTTTTCTGTATTTTCATGAGTATGAAAATTGTAAATTCACACTGAAGGCATCAAAACTATGAATTAACACATGTGGAATTATATACTTAACAAAAAAGTGGGAAACAACTGAAAATATGTCTTATATTCTAGGTTCTTCAAAGTAGCCACCTTTTGCTTTGATGACTGCTTTGCACACTCTTGTCATTCTCTTGATGAGCTTCAAGAGGTAGTCACTGGAAATGGTCTTCCAACAATCTTGAAGGAGTTCCCAGAGATGCTTAGCACTTGTTGGCCCTTATGCCTTCACTCTGCGGTCCAGCTCACCCAAAACCATCTCGATTGGGTTCAAGTCTGGTGACTTTGGAGGCCTGGTCATCTGGTGTAGCACCCCATAACTCTCCTTCTTGGTCAAATAGCCTTTACACAGCCTGGAGGTCATTGTCCTGTTGAAAAATAAATGATGGTCCAACTAAACGCAAACCGGATGGAATAGCATGCCGCTGCAAGATGCTGTGGCAGCCATGCTGGTTCAGTATGCCTTCAATTTTGAATAAATCCCCAACAGTGTCACCAGCAAAGAACCGCCACACCATCACACCTCCTCTTCCATGCTTCACGGTGGGAACCAGGCATGTAGAGTCAATCCGTTCACCTTTTCTGCGTCGCACAAAGACACGGTGGTTGGAACCAAAGATCTCAAATTTGGACTCATCAGACCAAAGCACAGATTTCCACTGGTCTAATGTCCATTCCTTGTGTTCTTTAGCCCAAACAAGTCTCTTCTGCTTGTTGCCTGTCCTTAGCAGTGGTTTCCTAGCAGCTATTTTACCATAAAGGCCTGCTGGACAAAGTCTCCTCTTAGCAGTTGTTCTAGAGATGTGTCTGCTGCTAGAACTCTGTGTGGCATTGACCTGGTCTCTAATCGGAGCTGCTGTTAACCTGCGATTTCTGAGGCTGGTGACTTGGATAAACTTATCCTCAGAAGCAGAGGTGACTCTTGGTCTTCCTTTCCTGGGGCGGTCCTCATGTGAGCCAGCTTCTTTGTAGCGCTTGATGGTTTTTGCCACTGCACTTGGGGACACTTTCAAAGTTTTCCCAATTTTTCGGACTGACTGACCTTCATTTCTTAAAGTAATGATGGCCACTCATTTTTCTTTACTTAGCTGCTTTTTTCTTGCCATAATACAAATTCTAACAGTCTATTCAGTAGGACTATCAGCTATGTATCCACCAGACTTCTGCTCAACACAACTGATGGTCCCAACCCCATATATAAGGCAAGAAATCCCACTAATTAAACCTGAGAGGGCACACCTGTGAAGTGAAAACCATTCCCGGTGACTACCTCTTGAAGCTCATCAAGAGAATGACAAGAGTGTGCAAAGCAGTCATCAAAGCAAAAGGTGGCTACTTTGAAGAACCTAAAATATAAGACGTATTTTCAGTTGTTTCACACTTTTTTGTTTAGTATATAATTCCACATGTGTTAATTCATAGTTTTGATGCCTTCAGTGTGAATTTACAATTTTCATAGTCATGAAAATTCAGAAAAATCTTTAAATGAGAAGGTGTGTCCAAACTATTGGTCTGTTCTATATATATATATATATATATATATATATATATATATATATACAGTTGTGCTCAAAAGTTTACATACCCCGGCAGAATTTTTGCTTTCACGGCCTTTCAGAGAATATGAATGACAACACCAAGAATTTTTCTCCACTGATGGTTAGTGGTTGGTTGAAGCCATATATTGTCAAACTACTGTGTTTTCTCTTTTTAAATCATAATGACAACTCAAAGCATCCAAATGACCCTGATCAAAAGTTCACATACCCTGGTAATTTTGGCCTGATAGCATGCACAGAAGCTGACACAAATGGGCTTGAATGGCTACTAAAGGTAACATGTATGCATAAAAGCTGAATGAGTTTCTGGGATCCAGACAGACTCTTGCATCTTTCATCCAGCCACTGACGTTTCTGGATTGTGAGTCATGAGGAAAGCAAAAGAATTGTTAATGGATCTATGGGAAAAGGTAGCTGAACTGTATAAAACAGGAAAGATACAAAAAGATATCCAAGGAATTGATAATACCAGTCAGCAGCATTCAAATTGTGATTAACAAATGGAAAATCAGGGGCTCTGTAAAAACAAATCCACGGTCAGGCAGACCAACAAAAATGTCATCCAAAACTGCCAGGAAAATGGTTCGGGATGCAAAGAAAAACCCACTAATAAAATTAGCTGAAATACAGGACTCACTGGAAAAATAGAGGATACAGGATGCACAATGCACTCGAAGAAAAATGGGCTGCATGGTAGAATCACCAGCAGAAAGCCATTACTGTGCAAATGCCACAAAGTATCTTGCCCACAATACGCAAAACAGCACAGAGACAAGCCTCGAAACTTCTGGAACAAGGTAATTTGGAGTGATGCGACCAAAATTGAACTTTATGGCCACAACCATAAACGTTACTTTGGAGAGAGGTTAACAAGGCCTATGATGAAAGGAACACCATTCCTATTGTAAAGCATGCAGGTGGATCGCTGATGTTTTGGGGATGTGTGAGCTACAAAAGCAAAGGAAACTTGGTCAAAGTAGAAGGAAAGATGAATGCATCACATTATCAGCAAATACTGTAGGCAAATTTGCAATCATCAGCCCAGAAGCTGTGCATGGGATGTACTTGGACGTTCCAACATGACAACGATCCAAAACACAAAGCCAAGTTGACCTTTCATTGGCTACAGCAGAACAAAGTGAAGGTTCTGGAGTGGCCATCTCAGTCTCTTGACCTCAATATCATTGAGCCACTCTGGGGAGTTCTCAAGCGCGCAGTTCTTGATAGACAGCCCAGGAATTAACACGAACTGGAGGCTTTTTGCTAAGAAGAGTGGGCAGCTTTAGCACCTGAGAAAATAACCTCATCCACAACTACCACTAAAGATTTCAAGCTGTCATTGATGTTAGAGGGGGCAATACAAGATATTAAGAAATGGGGTATGTGAACTTTTAACCAGGGCCATTTGGATTATTTGGGTTGTCATTATGATTTAAAAAGAGAAAGCACAGTAGTTTGACAATAAATGGCTTCACCCAACCACTAACCATGAGTGGGGATAAAGTTTTGGTGTTATCATTCAAATTCTCTGAAAAAAGGTCAAGAAAGCAAAAATTCTGCTGGGGTATGTAAACCTTTTGAGCACAATTGTATATGTATATGTATACATATATATTACATAGTCTTCTCTCATTATGAGTGCCCTCTTTTGTTATGCACAGCATTGTTCTTAGATATCAGAATCTTGTTATTTTTTTGTAGCGTCCTGTTCCTTGTTACAGTGTCTCCCCTGGTGGCTGCATTCTACCGGTCTGCGGACTGTGAGTCGGCCATTCTCTGTGCTGGCTGTCAAACTGTAACGACTGGCTTCTCTTCCTGCTTCTCTCAGTTTTTCACTGATCATTGAGTGCATTAGGGAGAGCAGCTCATCGGTACATGACTAAGTGTGCAAATTGCATGTGTGCTGGGGGTTGCCAAACTGAATTCTTGTCCCAGGTGCTAGAAAACCTAGATACAGTACACCTCTGTGCCCAGCTTTGGGCGTTCATGTCCTCCCTCACTCCAATTCCAAGTGCACTCCCGAAATCTATGTGCTATTTCATGTTTCTACCGCATCATTTCTAGTCCTGTGCACTGTGGAGGAGTATTGGGTGTACTCGCCAGCTTCAGAATAAGTAGTGTGGATGCTCCGGAGAGGACCAGTACACCCGATACACCCCCACACTGCACGGGACTGGAAATGCCCAGAGTGTCTGCACTTTCGAAGACATCACCCTAATTAGCATATGGACATGTAAGTTATAAAATCATTTTTCTTAGCTATTACAGGGCAGTATTAGGTCTGACTATACAACATTGCAACAAAGCTATAGTGTGCAAAATGAATAGAGAAAATGTGAATTTGGGTGGAAAATATTTTGGTATGGGGGGTGCCCATTTGAAAGTTTGCACCGGTCCCATAACTTTGTAGTTACGCCACTGTCCAGCAGTTATTTTATAACAAGACAGGACTCAGTGTTTGTTCAGTGTTTGCTCAGTATTTTGCATCAGTATTTGTAAGCCAAAATCAGGAGCAGAGCAACCCACTATTGGCCTAGATTTGTGGCAATCAATATAATCCTACAAGGAAACCTATGCCAAATATACAAAACAGTATTTTTTAACCATATACGTGCGCAACAAATAAATAAAATAAGGGGAATACAATTACAAAGAATGGTGCATACCAACTGATGCATAAGCAACTTGGCTCTTTTTATATACAGTATGTATAACAGGGCCCGGGTGCGATTGCAACCCCTGCACCTCTTGTAGTTACACCCCTGTATATATATTTATATGCAAATATTTTTTCACTAATTAGGCCTATTCAGCCTAGAAATTTTAATCCTGCATCTGTTTTCGCAGTGTATGTATTCTACTATTTTTTACTGGCCACATCCTATGGTCTAATTGCATTTTGTACATTATGCAGCTTAAAATTTACACATTTCTTAGGATTATATCTTACTAAACAGACTTTGAATAATCCTTTATTTTTTGGATATCTACCGTATATTGAATTGGGTTTGGTAAATGCATCCTATGTATGCAGCATTTTTTTTTATAATTGTATTCCCCTTATTTTATTTTTTTTGTTGTGTATGTATATGTTTAGTAAAGACTTTTTTGTGTATTTGGCATAGGCTTCCTTGTTCTTCTAGGATTATAGAAAATAAGGAGTAGAACAATCAAAAGAAATGTATCATGGAAACATGTGCGCCACTTCCATATTTTTCAACCACTCCTGGTTTTGTCTTACAAATACTGAGGTAAAATACTGACCAAATACTGAACATGTTTATGTGTCCTTATAATGAGGGGGTGCCGTGATTAAAGCACCACTCCAGAACTTTTTTATTGCACTGTCATAGTGGTGCTTTATAAGTAATTCCCTTGCCCCCTGTCTGATACTCACCGGCTGCATCATCTGTTTCCAGCGTCGCTCTGGTCTGATTCAGGTGAAAAGTGACCTGCTCACAGCTCCAATGTTTCATGGAGTTGCACAGAGGTCACTTTTCAATACAAGTTTATGAGAGCCTCATTCTGGCCTCATTCTGGCTCTCGTAGACTTGTACTGAGAGTTTATGACATAGCTGCTGACTTCCGATCAGTCAAAAGTTACTGTCCCAACATGGCCAAACGGTGGGGAGGTGGGCCCGGCACTGAAAAAACTGTGAAGACGCCAGAGGGTTAGTATATGACCGGGGGCTTATATTAAAGTACCACCCTAGTGCTGAAAAAAAATGCTGAACTGGTGCTTTACCAAAAATAATGGGAATATTCTATGTAATGGACGGTGATATATATGCAAGAGATCATTCTATGTAATAATGGGACATTACTGTACATAACAATAGAGGACTCTGTGTAAAAAGAGACTGCCCTATGCATAACTTGAGAGGATGGTACGTAATAAGGGACACCCCTTCCAGTAATATGTGCTCAATACTGGGTCCATTCCTGAGATAATGCCTCCCATCTTAGCCTCCTTCCTGGTATAATGCCCCCCATCATGATCGCCTTCTAGGTATAATGTCACACATCCTGGTATGCTTCCTTGTATAATGTATCCCTTATTTGTCCCCTTACTGTTATAATGTGCCGCCTCATCCTGGTCCACTTCCTGGGATAATATCCCCAATTCTGATATAATGTGCCCTACCCTGATCCCCTTCCTGGTTTAATTTGCATTATCCTGGTTCCCGATCCTTGGATAATGTTCTTCATCCTGATCCCCTTCCTGGGATAATTTGCACTATCTTGGTTTTCTTCCTGATATAGTATGCCCCAATCTGGTCCCCTTTCTGTCATAATGTGCCTCATCCTTGATAATATGCCCCACCCTGGTTCCCTCCCTGGAATAATGTATCCCATCCTGGTCCCCTTCCTGGAATAATGTGCCCTAACCTGGTTCCCTTCCTGGGATAATGTATCCCATCCTGGTTCCCTTCCTGGAATAATGTATCCCATCCTGGCCCCCATCCTGGAATAATATGCCCTATCCTGGTTCCATTCCTGGAATAATGTACCACATCCTGTGCCCCTTAATGGTATAATGTGCCCCATACTGATCCTCTTCCTGGGATAATGTGCTTCATTCTGGTTCCCTTCCTTTGATAATGTTCCCAATCTTGGTCCATTTCATGGTATAATAAACCCCATCCTGATCCCCTTCCTGGTATAATGAGCCCCAGAGAAAAAAACAACAAAAAAATTAAACTATAGAACTCTTTAAAGCTCGCAAACCAGAAAAAAACAGGATTCATAAAAAATAACTTTTAATGGTATATAATACTAAAAACTCTAATCATTAAGACATATACAACAGGAATGTGCCTGTATGATCCGAGAGCGACACTACACTTTGTCTTACCTGGCAGCGGGGGTTGGCACCCTAAATAACGCTTGGCACCCCCACTCCTCGGCAGCTCACCCTCAGAATCCCTAGAGATCCCTACATTGAAGGAAAACTGAAGCAACCTAACATGTGCCTAACGGACAAACCCTACCTAGCAATGTAGGTTGGCACCCTACTTTGAAACGGTTGGCGCCCCCACTCAACGTCGACTAGCCCTAGGATCCCTCAAAAATCCCTACAATCCCGGATATCGGGATTTTGTGCCACAGCTCACAGATGAGTATCCTTGATCTGAATGTGATAATTATCGAATTACTATGCTGCTGTGATTATCGGTTCCATACCCTCTATCAATGGGTGTTGGATCAATTTGGCACCATGCACTTTATTATTGCCGTCTGCATTATAGTTAATATGTATGGAAACTGATGAAGTAGCGCTTTTTTGTGTCCATATGAGGGGGCGTTTTGGGCAATTTGTCTATGATTTATATATCAGTATATTGTCTGATCTATAGAGACGATTGTGTCTCGGCTGCATAATTATTTATTGATAAATTTTAAAATGGAAATGTGCTCCTTTGTCCTCTTTTTGGATACTTTTTTTCTTATTTTGATGATGTGAGATTTATTGTATTCTGATGTACCCTCTATTAGTTGGGCATATCTGACTCTGTCTTTTTAAGCCCAATATGTGATACATTGTTTCTTCTATGACAGCATTTACATATTATTATTATTATTTTTTTTTAGGCTTCTGTTTCATATTTTTCTATTTTTTTTTCTTGTGGGTATCAGGGTGTATTGGGACATTTCTCTATCCTTTCATCTCCATTGTAGGGATTTTATAATGAGCCCCATCCTGGTCCCCTTCCTGGTATATTGTTCCCTATCCTTGTCTCCTTCACCACTTGGGGTCCTCTTCTTTATCCAGTACAGTAGCCGGTAACTGACTTTGGCTTCCCCGCCATGGCGCATGACATCACTGCCATATGCCCCCAGTCACTGGCATGCCGACGTCAGCTGCTGTCCTGTGATTGGTTGGCAGCATGTATTGCTGGGCAGGGAGTTGGCGGTTCTCCTGCGCCACAATACATTTCAGCTGAATGTGTGTCCGAGGATGTACATGCATCTGAAATAGGCGAGGGACTCGGCGTGCCCCCCCTCCAACTCTGGGCTCCGGTGCAGCTGCAGCAGCTATATGTTCACCCCTGGCTTCCTTCTATAAGCTACTATTTTTTGCTGTTGAAGTTTTTGCAGGATCATTGAAAATCTTTAGACATTAGATAAATTTCAATTTAAATGATCTATTATTGGAAACTAAAGTTCAGCCAGTTATCAAATAATTGGCTTGTAACAAATGTTGTGTTGTATTCTATCAGACAATCAAAGTGCATAAAATCTCTGAGTAGAAATTGTTTCATTGCTCTATTGAGCACCAATTCTGACCACAGATGGTATCTTGAAAACTATTTCTATGGTCATTGTTGCAGGTGGAGCTTTCTTTGAAGCATTGCTAAACATATGAGCCTTGATTAATCAACACTTTGTTTGCCGTTCTTGATGAGAGGGCGTGTTGGAGTTAGACAATTCTGGTTCATTCACGCCCCTCGATGAATCAGGAGCATCTGACAACTGGTGCATGCCTCCGTGCACCGCACTACAAAAGCTTGCTCCAGTTCATTAATGGAGAAAGATTTTTGGCATAGGAAATGCCACAGCTCATCATGAATTAGATCAGCCCAGTCCGTCTCAATCGAGATCCACCTATTTTGATGGTACTGGGAAAAACTGTTGTAAAAAGTTGCAGAATTTTTGTGCAGCTCTGAGTTACGCTAAAATTTTGCAACTTTGAAAGCAATTTTTGCCAGAATTTTGGTGAAATTGCTTTTATGAATCAGGGCCATGGTCTTTAAACATAAAAATAGATCAAACAAAAAGTCTAGAACATACTGTACAACCAAAGTTTTAAAGACCCTCATATTCTTTAGACTAAAGTTGTCCAAACTCACCAATATGGATGGGTTTGACCAACAGTCTAATGTGTATGGGGACTCTCAACTCTCCCTCAACAGATTATGTCAGGGAGATAAGGATCCAGCATGTCCAACTTTAGGTGTGGCAATGTCTGGCAGCAGCTCCTGTGTGTACGAGAGTTGGGCGAGAAGGCTGCCAACTGAATGAACAACCAAACTATCGATCACCCAACAACTGTCTAGGATGTATAGATGCCTTAGGCATGGTTGTGTATACAGTATATGAAGAGGATGGATTGATTGCTATACATTAACAATTTTCAAACTTGTACTAAGAACAATTTTATGAGCAAAGGCCATTACTTTCAGAAGTTGCACTTGGAATAGCAATTTAATTCAATCTTCATTTCCGAACTTTAGAACAGATTCATTTAAAGCAAACCAATTAGCCATCCAAGAAATATCACTATTTTAAGCTCTATTCATGGAAGCTCTGTAGATGATTAATCTTAGCTGGGAGTTAGATATTAACAACTACATATCAATTTGGGTTGGATCCTTACCCATTGTGATGCTGTTTCAATTTAAATTAATGTGAGAACCATTAGAAAATGTAAGGAAAATCTCTGTAGTCATATATTGTGAATGATTCATTCTCAGTAATGGGAGCAGGATGTTTGTAGAAATTACATTGAAATACGATGAGATCACGGTGAGAGAAAGGTTGGCTTCATTATTCTCGACACTGAAAAGCACGTTAATGGAATATCTGCTTGGTTACCATCTAGTGCTTGCAGCATTGCTTGTGTTAGGAGACGATATGATTAAGCACAGTAGGATCATTATAGAAACAACATAGGTTTTCATGTTGTTATGGAAACATCAATTATTGTATTAAGAAAAATGATTGACTGAGAGATTGACATTATTACCAACCTTGTGGTTTGTGTTAGATGTGTTTTATAATCAACTAGCTGAAGAGCCCGGCGTTGCCTGGGCATAGTAAATATCTGTGGTTAGTTATAGCACCTCACTTCTCTTATTTTCCCATCACGCCTCTCATTTTCCCAATCACATCTTTCATTTTCCCCCTCACATCTCTCATTTTCTCCCTCACACCTCTCATTTTCTCCCTCACTCCTCTCATTCCCCCCTAACACTTGTCATTTCAACCTCACATCTGTCATTTTCTGATCACTCCACTATTTTTCCTCACTTCTCTCATTTTGCACTCACACCTTTTCATTTTCACCTCACACCTCTCATTTTCACCTCATCACCTCAGTATATACATGTTTGTCATCTCCCTTATATATAGTATACATCTGTATGTCATCTCCTGTATATAGTATATACCTGTATGTCATCTCCCCTGTATATAGTATATACCTGCTGTATGTCATCTCCCCTATATATAGTATATACCTGAATGTCATCTCCTTCTATATATAGTATATACCTGTATGTCATCTCCTCCTGTATAGTATATACCTGTGTGTCATCTCCCCTGTATATAGTATATATCTGAGTGTCATCTCCTCCTGCATATAGTATATACCTGCATGTCATCTTCTATATATAGCATATACCTGTATGTCATCTCCTCCTGTATATAGTATATACCTGTGTGTCATCTCCCCTGTATACAGTATATATCTGAGTGTCATCTCCTCCTGCATATAGTATATACCTGCATGTCATCTTCTATATATAGCATATACCTGTATGTCATCTCCTCCTGTATATAGTATATACCTGTATGTCATCTCCTCCTGTATATATATGTACCTGTATGTCATCTCCTCCTGTATATAGTATATACCTGTGTGTCATCTCCCCTGTATACAGTATATATCTGAGTGTCATCTCCTCCTGCATATAGTATATACCTGCATGTCATCTTCTATATATAGCATATACCTGTGTGTGATCTCTCCTGTATATAGTATATATCTGTGTGTCATCTCCCCTGTATATAGTATATACCTGTGTGTCATCTCCTCCTGTATTAGACCTCGTTCACACGTTATTTGCTCAGTATTTTTACCTCAGTATTTGTAAGCTAAATTGGCAGCCTGATAAATCCCCAGCCAACAGGAAGCCCAACCCCTGGCAGTATATATTAGCTCACACATACACATAATAGACAGGTCATGTGACTGACAGCTGCCGTATTTCCTATATGGTGCAATTGTTGTAGTTTGTCTGCTTATTAATCAGATTTTTATTTTTGAAGGATAATACCAGACTTGTGTGTGTTTTAGGGCGAGTTTCGTTTGTCAAGTTGTGTGTGTTGAGTTGCGTGTGGCGACATGCATGTAGCGACTTTTGTGAGATGAGTTTTGTGTAGCAACATGCGTGTAGCAACTTTTTGTGTGTCGAGTTACATGTGACAGGTTAGTGTAGCAAGTTGTGTGCATCAAGTTTTGCGCATGGCGAGTTTTGCGCGTTGCGAGTATTATGTGTGGTGCCTTTTGAGTATGTGCAAGTTTTGTGTGAGGCAACTTTTGCATGTGTTGCAACTTTTGTGCATGTGGCAATTTTTCCGCGTGTGCAAGTTTTGCGTGTGGCGAGTTTTTCATGAGGAGAATTTTGCACTTGTGGCGAGTTTTGCAAGAGCCTAGTTTTTGCATGTGGCGAGTTCTGCGCGTGGCGAGTTTTGAGTGGCGACTTTTGTGTTTTGACATTTATGTGGCGAGGTTGGTGTATTTGTGGTGAAATGTGTGCTGAGGGTAATATGTGTTCAAGCACGTGGTAGTGTGTGGCGCATTTTGTGTGTGTTCATATCCCCGTGTGTGGTGAGTATCCCATGTCGAGGCCCCACCTTAGCAACTGTACGGTATGTACTCTTTGGCGCCATCGCTCTCATTCTTTAAGTCCCCCTTGTTCACATCTGGCAGCTGTCAATTTGCCTCCTACACTTTTCCTTTCATTTTTTCCCCATTATGTAGATAGGGGCAAAATTGTTTGGTGAATTGGAAAGCGCGGGGTTAAAATTTCACCTCACAACATAGCCTATGACGCTCTCGGGGTCCAGACGTGTGACTGTGCAAAATTTTGTTGCTGTAGCTGCGACGCTTCCAACACTTTTCCTTTCACTTTTTCCCCATTATGTAGATAGGGGCAAAATTGTTTGGTGAATTGGAACGCGCGGGGTTAAAATTTTGCCTCACAATATAGCCTATGACGCTCTCGGGGTCCAGACGTGTGACTGTGCAAAATTTTGTGGCTGTAGCTGCGACTCCTCCAACACTTTTCCTTTCACTTTTTCCCCATTATGTAGATAGGGGCAAAATTGTTTGGTGAATTGGAACACGCGGGGTTAAAATTTCACCTCACAACGTAGCCTATGACGCTCTCAGGGTCCAGACGTGTGACTGTGCAAAATTTTGTTTCTGTAGCTGCAACGCCTCCAACACTTTTCCTTTCACTTTTTTCCCCATTATGTAGATAGTGGCAAAATTGTTTGGTGAATTGGAAAGCGCGGGGTTAATATTTCACCTCACAACGTAGCCTATGACGCTCTCAGGGTCCAGACGTGTGACTGTGCAAAATTTTGTTGCTGTAGCTGCGACGCTTCCAACACTTTTCCTTTCACTTTTTTCCCCATTATGTAGATAGGGGCAAAATTGTTTGGTGAATTGGAACGCGCAGGGTTAAAATTTCGCCTCACAATATAGCCTATGACGCTCTCGGGGTCCAGACGTGTGACCGTGCAAAATTTTGTGGCTGTAGCTGCGATGGTGCAGATGCCAATCCCGGACATACACACATACACACACACACACACACATTCAGCTTTATATAGTAGATCACTAAATATTCTAGGAAGCAATATTGTACACCCTGGAAATTGTAGTTATGATCATTGTAAAAATAATATATACTATACATTTTCAATTACTTGGTGTGATGGTGGTATTTAGTAGCCAACAATAGAGTTGAGTAAAAAGATTTACACTGCCGTGGTCTGGTGCACAGCCCATTCGCCCATGGCAGCCTTCACTTCTTTGCTCAGCATTCTCAGCCCAATATACTTTGCACCTCCTACTTTTAATAGGACTTGCAATGTTATGTCACGGCTTGGGACACATCATGTCGTTAAACGGGACCTAGTGACTTAGCCTCTTGCAATTCTTTTTATTGCCCTAGCTTTCGTCGGTGGGTCAGGACACCATTGATCTCTTGCATTGCTGCACACTATGCAGCACAACAGCAACTGACACGGGCGTGGTTTGATAGGACCACCCCCAAGAAGACGACTTTTTATTGCAATTTTGGGTGGTCATCTCTGAGGTTTAGCGATATATTAAAAATGCATGGTACAATTGGGATAGTGTAATTGCTTTTTGTGAGTAGGAATAGTTTATTGTGACACACTTCACACAATCATTTCTTGGCATTTTATTTACAAATTAAAATCCCCCTTGTATGTATGCCAAAAAATACAGAGGTCTGCACACCTGTTGTCTAGGCTTCATGCCAGTTTTAACTTTGTGACAATTAAAAATTGAAACTTTAGATATTTGGCAGAGATGAAACCATTCTACATCAACAACAGTCTTCTCCAAGTAACAATATTAGGATATTAATTAATTTATTTATTTTCATATAACTTAAAGGGAATCTATCATGAGGTTTTTGCTATTTAATCTTAGAGCTGTTATGAACTGGTGGTTTAGGAGCAACATGGGACGAGCTCTGAAGGAGGTGGTACCTGTACTGACCGCAGTCCCTAAGCTCAACACAACACTAGAAGTAGCCGTGGGATGCTCCTGTCACTCCCTAGGCACCTCGTCACAGCCTGAGAACTAACTACCCCTAAAGATAGAAACAGGAAAACTATCTTGCCTCAGAGAAAATCCCCAAAGGATAGATAGCCCCCCACAAGTAATGACTGTGAGTGGAGAGGGAAAAGACATACACAGAATGAAACCAGGATGTAGCACAGGAGGCCAGTCTAGCTAGATAGATAAGACAGGATAGAATACTGTGCGGTCAGTATTAAAAACTACAAAAATCCACACAGAGCTTACAAAAATCTCCACACCTGACTAAAGGTATGGAGGGTAAATCTGCTTCCCAGAGCTTCCAGCTTAACAGAATTAATCCATACTAACAAGCTGGACAAAACATACAATGCACAGAACGAATAAGTCCACAACATGTGGACAGAAAAGAGCAAAGCAAGGACTTAACTTTGCTGAACTGGTCAAGATATCAGGGAAATCCAAGAGAGATGTGAATCCAACAGGGAACCATTGACAAGTGGCACTGGCTGAAGGGAAAAGCCAGGCATAAATAGCCGAGCAGAAAGACAATCAGTGGAAGCAACTGCAGAGTGCTAAATCCAAGGTGCAGCCATACCACTTAGAACCACCGGAGGGAGCCCAAGAGCAGAACTTACAAAAGTGCCACTTACAACCACCGGAGGGAGCCCAAGAGCGGAATTCACAACAGTACGCCCCCCGTTGAGGAGGGGTCACCGAACCCTCACCAGAGCCCCCAGGCCGATCAGGATGAGCCAAGTGAAAAGCACAAACCAAATCGGCGGCATGGACATCGGAGGCAACAACCCAAGAATTATCCTCTTGGCCATAACCCTTCCACTTGACAAGATACTGAAGCCTCCGCCTCGAAAAACGAGAATCCAAAATTTTCTCAACCTCATATTCCAACTCTCCCTCAACCAACACCGGGGCAGGAGGATCAACCGAGGGAACAACGGGCACCACATATCTCGGCAACAAAGATCTATGGAAAACATTATGAATGGCAAAAGAGGCTAGAAGAGACACAGGAAACGAAAAGACACAGGATTGATAATTTCAGAAATCTTATAAGGACCAATAAACCGAGGCTTAAACTTAGGGGAAGAAACCTTCATAGGAATATGACGAGAAGACAACCAAACCAAATCCCCCACACGAAGCCGGGGACCAAGACACTGACGGCGGTTAGCAAAACGTTGAGCCTTTTCCTGAGACAACGTCAAATTGTCCACCACATGAGTCCAAATCTGCTGCAGCCTGTCCACCACAGAATCCACACCAGGAAGGTCAGAAGGCTCAACCTGCCCAGAAGAAAAATGAGGATGAAAACCAAAATTACAAAAGAAAGGTGAAACCAAAGTAGCCGAACTAGCCCTATTATTAAGGGCAAACTCGGCCAACGGCAAGAAAGCCACCCAATCATCCTGATCAACAGACACAAAGCATCGCAAATAGGTTTTACAAGGTCTGATTAGTTCGCTCAGTTTGGCCATTAGTCTGAGGATGAAACGCCAAAGAAAAAGACAAATCAATGCCCAACCTAGCACAAAAGGCCCGCCAAAACCTAGAGACAAACTGAGAACCTCTGTCAGACACACTATTCTCCGAAATGCCATGCAAACGAACCACATGCTGAAAAAACAATGGAACCAAATCTGAGGAGGAAAGCATAGTAACATAGTAACATAGTAACATAGTTAGTAAGGCCGAAAAAAGACATTTGTCCATCCAGTTCAGCCTATATTCCATCATAATAAATACCCAGATCTACGTCCTTCTACAGAACCTAATAATTGTATGATACAATATTGTTCTGCTCCAGGAAGACATCCAGGCCTCTCTTGAACCCCTCGACTGAGTTCGCCATCACCACCTCCTCAGGCAAGCAATTCCAGATTCTCACTGCCCTAACAGTAAAGAATCCTCTTCTATGTTGGTGGAAAAACCTTCTCTCCTCCAGACGCAAAGAATGCCCCCTTGTGCCCGTCACCTTCCTTGGTATAAACAGATCCTCAGCGAGATATTTGTATTGTCCCCTTATATACTTATACATGGTTATTAGATCGCCCCTCAGTCGTCTTTTTTCTAGACTAAATAATCCTAATTTCGCTAATCTATCTGGGTATTGTAGTTCTCCCATCCCCTTTATTAATTTTGTTGCCCTCCTTTGTACTCTCTCTAGTTCCATTATATCCTTCCTGAGCACCGGTGCCCAAAACTGGACACAGTACTCCATGTGCGGTCTAACTAGGGATTTGTACAGAGGCAGTATAATGCTCTCATCATGTGTATCCAGACCTCTTTTAATGCACCCCATGATCCTGTTTGCCTTGGCAGCTGCTGCCTGGCACTGGCTGCTCCAGGTAAGTTTATCATTAACTAGGATCCCCAAGTCCTTCTCCCTGTCAGATTTACCCAGTGGTTTCCCGTTCAGTGTGTAATGGTGATATTGATTCCCTCTTCCCATGTGTATAACCTTACATTTATCATTGTTAAACCTCATCTGCCACCTTTCAGCCCAAGTTTCCAACTTATCCAGATCCATCTGTAGCAGAATACTATCTTCTCTTGTATTAACTGCTTTACATAGTTTTGTATCATCTGCAAATATCGATATTTTACTGTGTAAACCTTCTACCAGATCATTAATGAATATGTTGAAGAGAACAGGTCCCAATACTGACCCCTGCGGTACCCCACTGGTCACAGCGACCCAGTTAGAGACTATACCATTTATAACCACCCTCTGCTTTCTATCACTAAGCCAGTTACTAACCCATTTACACACATTTTCCCCCAGACCAAGCATTCTCATTTTGTGTACCAACCTCTTGTGCGGCAAAGTATCAAACGCTTTGGAAAAATCGAGATATACCACGTCCAATGACTCACCGTGGTCCAGTCTATAGCTTACCTCTTCATAAAAACTGATTAGATTGGTTTGACAGGAGCGATTTCTCATAAACCCATGCTGATATGGAGTTAAACAGTTATTCTCATTAAGATAATCCAGAATAACATCCCTCAGAAACCCTTCAAATATTTTACCAACAATAGAGGTTAGACTTACTGGCCTATAATTTCCAGGTTCACTTTTAGAGCCCTTTTTGAATATTGGCACCACATTTGCTATGCGCCAGTCCTGCGGAACAGACCCTGTCGCTATAGAGTCACTAAAAATAAG
This sequence comes from Ranitomeya imitator, assembly GCF_032444005.1. Taxonomy (NCBI): domain Eukaryota; kingdom Metazoa; phylum Chordata; class Amphibia; order Anura; family Dendrobatidae; genus Ranitomeya; species Ranitomeya imitator. The sequence goes on from NC_091287.1 coordinate 170,151,683, forward strand.
AAATAATGGTTTATCTATTACATTACTTAGTTCTCTTAGTACTCGTGGGTGTATGCCATCCGGACCCGGAGATTTATCTATTTTAATCTTATTTAGCCGGTTTCGCACCTCTTCTTGGGTTAGATTGGTGACCCTTAATATAGGGTTTTCATTGTTTCTTCGGATTTCACCTAGCATTTCATTTTCCACCGTGAATACCGTGGAGAAGAAGGTGTTTAATATGTTAGCTTTTTCCTCGTCATCTACAACCATTCTTTCCTCACTATTTTTTAAGGGGCCTACATTTTCAGTTTTTATTCTTTTACTATTGATATAGTTGAAGAACAGTTTGGGATTAGTTTTACTCTCCTTAGCAATGTGCTTCTCTGTTTCCTTTTTGACAGCTTTAATTAGTTTTTTAGATAAAGTATTTTTCTCCCTATAGTTTTTTAGAGCTTCAATGGTGCCATCCTGCTTTAGTAGTGCAAATGCTTTCTTTTTACTGTTAATTGCCTGTCTTACTTCTTTGTTTAGCCACATTGGGTTTTTCCTATTTCTAGTCCTTTTATTCCCACAAGGTATAAACCGCTTACACTGCCTATTTAGGATGTTCTTAAACATTTCCCATTTATTATCTGTATTCTCATTTCTGAGGATATTGTCCCAGTCTACCAGATTAAGGGCATCTCTAAGCTGTTCAAACTGTGCCTTCCGAAAGTTCAATGTTTTTGTGACTCCCTGACAAGTCCCCCTAGTGAAAGACAGGTGAAACTGCACAATATTGTGGTCGCTATTTCCTAAATGCCCAACCACCTGCAGATTTGTTATTCTGTCAGGTCTATTAGATAGTATTAGGTCTAAAAGTGCTGCTCCTCTGGTTGGATTCTGCACCAATTGTGAAAGATAATTTTTCTTGGTTATTAGCAGAAACCTGTTGCCTTTATGGGTTTCACAGGTTTCTGTTTCCCAGTTAATATCCGGGTAGTTAAAGTCCCCCATAACCAGGACCTCATTATGGGTTGCAGCTTCATCTATCTGCTTTAGAAGTAGACTTTCCATGCTTTCTGTTATATTTGGGGGTTTGTAACAGACCCCAATGAGAATTTTGTTACCATTTTTCCCTCCATGAATTTCAACCCATATGGACTCGACATCCTCATTCCCTTCGCTAATATCCTCCCTTAAAGTGGACTTTAGACAAGACTTTACATAGAGACAAACCCCTCCTCCTCTCCGATTTTTACGATCCTTTCTAAACAGACTGTAACCCTGTAAGTTAACTGCCCAGTCATAGCTTTCATCTAACCATGTCTCGGTTATTCCCACTATGTCAAAGTTACCTGTAGATATTTCTGCTTCTAGTTCTTCCATCTTGTTTGTCAGGCTTCTGGCGTTTGCGAGCATGCAGTTTAGAGGATTTTGTTTTGTTCCAATCTCCTCACTGTGGATTGTTTTAGAAATGTTCTTACCTCCCTTCTGAGTATGTTTTCCTGGGTCGTCTTTGTTCGAGTCTAATGTTTTTCTTCCCGTCCCCTCTTCTTCTAGTTTAACGCCCTCCTGATGAGTGTAGCGAGTCTTCTGGCGAATGTGTGTTTCCCAGGTTTGTTGAGGTGTAGTCCGTCTCTGGCGAGGAGTCCATCATACCAGTAATTCACACCGTGGTCCAGGAATCCAAATCCTTGTTGTCTGCACCATCGTCTTAGCCAGTTGTTTGCATCAAGGATCCTGTTCCATCTCCTGGTGCCATGCCCGTCTACTGGAAGGATAGAAGAAAAAACTACCTGTGCATCCAGTTCCTTTACTTTCTTCCCCAACTCTTCAAAGTCCTTGCAGATTGTCGGTAGGTCCTTCCTTGCCGTGTCATTGGTGCCAACATGTATCAGAAGAAATGGGTGGACGTCCTTGGAGCTGAAGAGCTTTGGTATCCTATCGGTCACATCCTTGATCATCGCACCTGGAAGGCAGCATACTTCTCTTGCAGTTATGTCCGGTCTGCAGATGGCTGCTTCTGTGCCTCTCAGTAGTGAGTCTCCCACCACCACCACTCTTCGTTGCTTCTTGGCTGTACTGTTTGCTGTCACTTGTTGCTGTGTACCCTTTTCTTTTTTGCTTGCTGGTATTGCTTCCTTCTTAGGTGTGCCATCTTCATCCTCTACAAAGATTTGATATCGGTTCTTCAGTTGTGTGGTTGGTGATTTCTCCATGGTCTTCTTGCTTCTTTTGGTCACATGCTTCCACTCATCTGCTTTTGGAGGTTCTCTGACACTTTTTGCACCTTCTGTGACCAGTAGAGATGCTTCTGTTCTGTCTAGAAAGTCTTCATTCTCTTTGATGAGTTTCAAAGTTGCTATTCTTTCTTCCAGACCCCGCACCTTTTCTTCTAAAAGGGCCACTAGTCTACACTTCTGACAGGTGAAATTGGATTCTTCTTCTGGTCGATCTGTGAACATGTAGCACATGCTGCAGCTCACCATGTAGGTTGTCACATCTGCCATGTTGCTCCTAGATCCTGCTGACTTGCTGTGTGTTTTCCTTCTTGTGTAATCTACTCAGCCAAGCTCTCTTGCAATAATGTCCTACAGGCAAAAATTCTTACGGCGCGCGGTTTGGTGATGCTTTCGAAGCAGCTGGTCCCGGCTGTACCCAACGATCTTCTAGCTTAGGGAGACTTCGCTTCTCCCAGAAGGCACCTGGAATATGCAAATTAGCCTCCTGAAGCTTGAATCCCTGGTTTGGTGATGCTTTCGAAGCAGCTGGTCCCGGCTGTACCCAACGATCTTCTAGCTTAGGGAGACTTCGCTTCTCCCAGAAGGCACCTGGAATATGCAAATTAGCCTCCTGAAGCTTGAATCCCTGGTTTGGTGATGCTTTCGAAGCAGCTGGTCCCGGCTGTACCCAACGATCTTCTAGCTTAGGGAGACTTCGCTTCTCCCAGAAGGCACCTGGAATATGCAAATTAGCCTCCTGAAGCTTGAATCCCTGGTGCAACTTAGGCAAAGGTACCAGATGGACCATTTTAGAGAACCGGTCACAAACAACCCAGATAACAGACATCTTCTGGGAAACAGGAAGAGCCAAAATAAAATCCATGGAAATATGCGTCCAGGGCCTCTCAGGGACTGGCAAAGGCAAAAGCAACCCACTAGCGCGGGAACAGCAAGGCTTGGCCCGGGCGCAAGTCCCACAGGACTGCACAAAAGCACACACATCGCGCGACAAGGAAGGCCACCAAAAGGACCTAGCAACCAAATCTCTGGTACCAAAAATCCCAGGTTGACCAGCCAACACTGAACAATGAACCTCAGAAATGACCTTACTTGTCCATCTATCAGGAACAAACAGCTTCCCCACTGGACAGCGGTCAGGCTTATGAGCCTGAAATTCCTGAAGCACCCGCTGCAAATCAGGGGAGATGGCAGAAAGAATCACCCCTTCCTTAAGAATGCCAACCAACTCAGGGACTCCAGGAGAATCAGGCAAAAAATTCCTAGAGAGGGCATCAGCCTTAACATTCTTAGATCCCGGAAGATACGAGACCACAAAATCAAAACGGGAGAAAAACAGGGACCATCGAGCCTGTCTAGGATTCAGCCACTTGGCCGACTCGAGGTAAATCAGATTCTTATGATCAGTCAAGACCACAACGCGGTGCTTAGCTCCCTCAAGCCAATGTCGCCACTCCTCAAACGCCCACTTCATAGCCAACAACTCCCGATTGCCGACATCATAATTGCGTTCCGCAGGCGAAAACTTTCTGGAAAAAAATCACACGGTTTCATCAAAGAACCATCAGAATCCCTCTGAGACAAAACGGCCCCTGCCCCAATCTCAGAAGCGTCAACCTCAACCTGAAAAGGAAGAGAAACATCCAGCTGACGCAACACAGGGGCAGAAGTTAATCGGCATTTAAGCTCCCGAAAGGCCTCAACAGCCGCAGAGAACCAATTCGCCACATCAGCGCCTTTCTTAGTCAAATCAGTAAGGGGCTTAACCACACTGGAAAAGTTGGCAATGAAACGGCGATAGAAATTAGCAAAGCCCAAAAATTTTTGAAGGCTCTTCACAGATGTGGGTTGAATCCAGTCATGAATAGCTTGGACCTTAACAGGATCCATTTCCATAGACGAGGGAGAAAAAATAAAACCCAAAAAAGAGACCTTCTGAACTCCGAATAGGCACTTAGACCCCTTCACAAATAAAGCATTATCACGAAGGATCTGGAATACCATCCTGACCTGCTTCACATGAGACTCACAATCATCGGAAAAAATCAAAATATCATCCAAATATACAACCATGAATTTATCAAGATAATTGCGGAAAATATCATGCATAAAAGATTGGAACACAGATGGAGCATTAGAGAGCCCAAATGGCATCACAAGATATTCAAAATGGCCTTCGGGCGTATTAAATGCAGTTTTCCATTCGTCACCCTGTTTAATACGAACAAGATTATATGCCCCTCGGAGGTCAATCTTAGTAAACCAACTAGCCCCCTTAATCTGAGCAAACAAATCAGAAAGCAAAGGCAAGGGGTATTGGAATTTGACCGTGATCTTATTAAGAAGACGATAATCTATACAGGGTCTCAAGGAGCCATCCTTCTTAGCAACAAAAAAGAAACCCGCTCCCAATGGTGACGAAGACGGCCGAATATACCCCTTCTCCAAAGATTCCTTAACATAACTCCGCATGGCGGCATGCTCTGGCACAGACAGATTGAAACGTCGGCCCTTAGGGAACTTACAACCTGGAATCAAGTTAATAGCACAATCACAGTCCCTATGTGGAGGAAGGGAACTGGACTTGGGCTCATCAAATACATCCTGGAAATCCGATAAAAACTCAGGGACCTCAGAAGAGGGGGAAAAGGAAATTGACATCAAAGGAACGTCACTATGTACCCCTTGACAACCCCAACTAGTCACAGACATAGATTTCCAATCCAGCACCGGATTATGTTCCTGTAACCATGGAAAACCCAGTACAACAACATCATGCAGGTTATGCAACACCAGAAAACGGCAATGTTCCTGGTGTGCTGGAGCCATGTACATGGTCATCTGCGTCCAGTACTGAGGTTTGTCCTTGGCCAATGGTGTAGCATCAATGCCTCTCAAAGGAATAGGGCTCTGCAAAGGCTGCAAGGAAAAACCACAGCGCCTGGCGAATTCTAAGTCCATTAAGTTCAGGGCAGCGCCCGAATCCACAAACGCCATGACAGAAAAGGACGACAATGAGCAAATCAGGGTCACAGATAAAATAAATTTAGGCTGTACAGTACTGATGGTAACAGACCTAGCGACCCTCCTAGTACGCTTAGGGCAATCAGAAATAACATGAGCAGAATCACCACAGTAAAAACACAGCCTATTCTGACGTCTGAATTCCTGCCATTCTGTTTTAGTCAAAATCCTATCACGTTGCATAGGCTCAGGACTCTGCCCAGAGGACACTGCCATATGGTGAACAGCTTTGCGCTCGCGCAGACGCCGATCAATCTGAATGGCTAGAGACATAGATTCGCTCAAACCAGCAGGCGTAGGGAAGCCCACCATAACATCTTTAAGGGCTTCAGAAATACCTTTTCTGAAAATTGCAGCCAGAGCCTCCTCATTCCATTTAGTGAGCACCGACCATTTTCTAAATTTTTGACAGTATAATTCTGCCGCTTCCTGACCTTGACACAGGGCCAACAGGGTTTTTTCTGCATGATCCACAGAATTAGGTTCGTCATTCAATAATCCGAGTGCTTGAAAAAATGCATCTACATTCAGCAATGCCGGATCCCCTGATTCAAGGGAGAATGCCCAGTCCTGAGGGTCACCACGCAGCAAGGATATGATGATTTTAACTTGCTGAATGGGATCACCAGAAGAACGGGGTTTCAAAGCAAAAAACAATTTGCAGTTATTTTTAAAGTTCAAAAACTTGGATCTGTCCCCAAAAAACAAATCAGGAGTAGGAATTTTAGGCTCCAAAGCCGGAGTCTGGACAACATAATCTTGGATACTCTGTACTCTTGCAGCAAGTTGATCCACACGAGAAAATAAACCCTGAACATCCATGCCAGAGCATAAATCCTGAACCACCCAGAGATCAAGAGGAAAAAAAAGACAAAACAGAGCACAGAAAAAAAAATGGCTCAGAATTTTTTTTTCCTTTTGAGATGCATTTAATTCATTTTTGGCCACTTGTACTGTTATGAACTGGTGGTTTAGGAGCAACATGGGACGAGCTCTGAAGGAGGTGGTACCTGTACTGACCGCAGTCCCTAAGCTCAACACAACACTAGAAGTAGCCGTGGGATGCTCCTGTCACTCCCTAGGCACCTCGTCACAGCCTGAGAACTAACTACCCCTAAAGATAGAAACAGGAAAACTATCTTGCCTCAGAGAAAATCCCCAAAGGATAGATAGCCCCCCACAAGTAATGACTGTGAGTGGAGAGGGAAAAGACATACACAGAATGAAACCAGGATGTAGCACAGGAGGCCAGTCTAGCTAGATAGATAAGACAGGATAGAATACTATGCGGTCAGTATTAAAAACTACAAAAATCCACACAGAGTTTACAAAAATCTCCACACCTGACTAAAGGTGTGGAGGGTAAATCTGCTTCCCAGAGCTTCCAGCTTAACAGAATTAATCCATACTAACAAGCTGGACAAAACATAGAATGCACAGAACGAATAAGTCCACAACATATGGACAGAAAAGAGCAAAGCAAGGACTTAACTTTGCTGAACTGGTCAGGATATCAGGGAAATCCAAGAGAGACGTGAATCCAACCAGGAACCATTGACAAGTGGCACTGGCTGAAGGGAAAAGCCAGGCATAAATAGCCGAGCAGAAAGACAATCAGTGGAAGCAGCTGCAGAGTGCTAAAGGAGCAGCCATACCACTTAGAACCACTGGAGGGAGCCCAAGAGCAGAACTCACAAAAGTGCCACTTACAACCACCGGAGGGAGCCCAAGAGCAGAATTCACAACATAGAGCAGCATAGTATAGGTCATGAGGCCCTGATTCCAGTAATGTGTCACTTATTAGGCTGTGTGTTGTATTTTCAATACAATCAATAGTTTATCAGCAGAAGATTAATACTACAAGATTATATCTTCCATGCCATGCAGTTAGGCTAAACTGTGTAACCCCGCCCCCACCTCTGATTGGCTGCTTACTAGTACATAAGAAGCTGGCAATCAGGGATGTGACCGGGGTTTTACACAATCCAAAAGTCTTAGTTCTGCAACACCTTCATCAGACAAGCAAGGATTCTATCAAAACTGCAGCAAGCTGTCCTGTAAATCAGGGGTGTCAAACTGCATTCTTCGAGGGCTGCAAACAGGTCATGTTTTCAGGATTTCCTTGTACTGCACAGGTGATAATTTAATCACCTACACAAATAATGAGTTGGTGATTAAATTATCACCTGTGCAGTACAAGGAAATCCTGAAAACATGACCTGTTTGCAGTCCTCCAGGAATGTAGTTTGACACCCCTGCTGTAAATGAGACATCGTTGGAATCAGGCCCTCTTGTCAGTCTAAGCGCCTTGGTTTTCTTTGCTTTATTGGAAGAAAATGTAAAAAAGCAGCACTTGTAGAAATGAGACTGCACTTAGTGCCACGGCCACGTAATTTTAGGAATCAGTATGGAGGCTCCATAACTACTATTATTGTGTCTCTACTTTAGTAGATATTTGGGGCCTACAAAACAGTTTCTTTGGTCAACTGGTATTTTTTACAGTCTACCTCTTCTGCTATGATACACTTACTATTAAAATTTGCTGAGATTAAATGTAGAACTCAGAAATCAGTCAGATCAATGCTTTGACTTTCTAGCATGCACTGGAAAAAGAAAAGCTTTAATCTGACCAGTTTTCTCTGGTAATTGCCCTACCATTTATCTAGTGTAGTTTTAATTCATCAGGTCCAATGCAAATAGTTTTTGAAGCTCTTTTGCCTAATTATATTTTTCAGATTTGTCAGGTCATTGAATTAAAAGTTACTGTGCCCTAAAAATGTGTTGCGTCTGTCGTATTTAATCAGTCATTTACATTACTTTCTATTAAATTCATCTTCGTGTCAAAGATTTTATTTGATACAGCTTCACATTAAAATGTAATATTTCATTGCCAAGTTCTAGAAGGCAAGAAGGTTAAACTGTATAAAAAAGTTTTAAAAAAGTAAACACTTTTTTTACAATGCACACTGCGTGCAATTTGGGCATTGTGAATTGTCTGACAGTTTCCCTTCAAGTTACTCTGACTACGCATTGACACACTTAATAGATATGCTAACTTCTATTCTTTGGACTTATCTGGTATCTCCTCAAATACTCCTTCTGGAGCACACTGATATGTCTAGAATGTACCTATATAGCACCCCTTAATATCAACTCAGACTAATCTGATTGGCTGTAATGACCCATATCCCTACAATGGGCATGTGAGTGTCGGTATTGGACTAGGAATCAGTGGAAGAAGCCATCCTGGTTTAATTAATTATATTTTCTTTTAAATCGTATGGTCAGCTGAAAGCATGTGAATCTTTTAACTGAGGAAGAAATTAAGGCAAGCCATTCCAGCCAGTGTGATGCTCTTGTGTTCATGTTGATAACAGTTCAACACATACCACCTCTTAGCATTATAGGAGACCAAATAGACAGTACAGGCAACAGTACTCCTTAACAGCATTGGCCTACTTAGTAGGAATAATATATCTTCCATCACTACAAAAATTGTTTGAGGAACTTGAGAAACATTTCAAGGTGTTATTTCTAAGTGGCTGCTGAATATGACAGGAAGCAATGCTTGACGCTCACTCACTTAAGTTAGCCGATGTCTGTGGATGTGATGTCACTGGCCCTACTTACCTCTCTCTATGGAAGGTGAGCGGTGCTGATTATTCCTTTAAGGCAATAAGGCAGGTCATTTATGGGTTAAAGTCTACTCACTGTCATGATCCAGACTGGGTTTTGAGTCCAGTTTTTCCTTTTTCCCGGTCTGGTCATGTCAAGAGTTAACCTTTCCCAGCCTCAGTCTGGGCTCAGGTTGGCTATTTATCGCCGCTGCTTCCTGAAGGCGATGTCAGTTATAGTTTTTGCCTAGGTCTGCTGTAGCTGACTTTGATTGCTCTGATTTGTCCTGCTGCGTTTCTGTCTGAACCAGTGTCTCTGTTTTCCTCTATTCCCATCTTGACTCCGTGTTTCCCGTTGGTGTGCTGACTCCCTGGTTTTGATTTGGCTTGTATCCTGACCTGCTTCTGCCTTTTGTCTTATCCGCTCCTGACCGTTGCTGACTCCCTGGCTTGTCTCTGACCGTGAGTTTGCTTATTCCTTTGGTACTGCACTACAGTCTAGGATTTGACGCGGCTTGTTTTGACTATTCTGCAGCCACCTGTGGTAGCCTCACTGCTGCACTGCAGGCCAGCTCTGTATAGGTGCAGTCCTGCTTCCACTCTACTGCCATCTAGTGGACCTACTTGTATTGCAGCAACATGACACTCACACAATACAATATATTATAGTGTTTCTGTGCACATGTCCATGCACACATAACCATACAAAGTGATCACAGATATGTTGTCATATGTTGTCATAGCCACCACCGACAAGAAAAGCACTCTAAAATTAAACATATTGTTATAGTGAACAAAATACTATTTTTCTTCGTAGAATAAATATTACATTTAGAGTTTAGGGTGCATGTCTCTCCAAATCACTGTCCAATAAAAAATAATTTTTAACTATTAGATAATTTGATTCCCTTAAATTGTTTCTATAATCTCTGCTTGTTATATCTTTCCAACTTTGCTTGCTTCGGCACTGATAGGTCAACCCAGAAGTCAATGTTACTTGCACAATACATCTATAGAAATTGTACAACTCCGTTCTGTAGAAAATACAGAGGTTGGATGCTGTGTTGCTGCTTTTCCTATGAACTTCAACATTTCTAAAAGCAGAATATGACAGACCTTTTATTCAGTTTCTTGTCAGAACCAGAGTACATTCAAAACTATATGGCTTGTCTGTATGGTTGTTTTTACTGTTGCTTTTTAACAAGGAAAAAATATAAATAGGGAAGGGTGAAATATTAATTTCTTCTCGCCATATCTGCAGTATATTGGGCTCTCTCATCTAGTGAGCGCACACAGTTGATAAAAACATGTTAATTTTTTATAAATTCATGCTTTATGCGATACATCTCATACTTTCCCTGAGAGAGGCTTCAAAGGTATGGTGTTTGGCCCAAGCGATGAAGGCCCTGATTTATCAAAGGAATTTTGTCAAAATTCTGGTGTAAGTTGCTTTGAAAAGTTGCAAAATTTTTGTGCAAATTGAACTTGCACAAAATTTTGTAGCTTTTGGGTATTTTCACTCAAGTTTCACTTTCAAAATGGGAGTAGCTAGGGTGGGATGGGGCACGACGCCACGGCTTGTCTAATTCATGACGAGCTGCAGTGTACCTTATGCCTAAAATCTTACTCAGGTCCCTGAAAATCGGGGCCATAATTATCAAGGCATTTACACCATAAAGTTGTAGATGAACCTATCCAATTGTCTTTCCTTTATGAAAGTAAAAAATAAAACTGGGAATCATTGGAACCCAACTTTCCTGTAAAGGTGACGTTTCTTAGAGTTGACCTCTTTGTACCACAAACCAGGCACAATTGGAAGTGGAAGCCGCTCTTTGCTATGGTTCTTAGTTCAGCTATGTATGAAATGTGGGAAACTGGAGACTGGTGAAGGCTTATACAAACAGGGGTGGATTAAGGGTAGCGAGGGCCCCGGGCTGTTCATACCTGTGGGCCCCGCCCCCAGTCATGTGATGGGGTCATGTGACGGGGTCATGCAACGGGGTCATCATATACCTGTTAAGGACCGGCGGAACGCACCAAGTATAATAATAAGAAACTAGGTGCGTTCGCAGTCCGAGGTCCACCGTGCAGGTAAAAGACCCTGCTGCTAGTAAGACGGACTATATGGCGGTACTAAGTATACACACATGGGTTACCTTCACCCTGCGTGAAGGAAGCGATCCTGTTGCGTCACAGGACCGCAGTACCGCACATAAAGCGCGAGCAAGAAGTCAGCGGACTCAACCCCTACACAGGATTGAAGTCCGATTAGACACTTGCTGGCACAACACCGCAACTGGGTGTGTCAGAGGAACATAAATAATACTATAAAGGCACAAGAGTGCGTGCGGTGCCGCACTGACGGACGCCACTAACCACCCAGGCTTGGGTCAGGAAAGTGCAGAGCAAGCGCACGGCGCCGTACTGGCGGACACAGCAACTGGTAGCTGTAATGTGTGTTTCGTGCTGTTGGATAAGTCGGGCGCTAGATAGCAAACATACACCTTCCGCGAACAGACATTCAATAGGGAGGGTTATTTAAAGAGCGACTTTCACTCACAACACACACACATATTTACAAGACAATACTAGCGCATGGCCGTGCGGTCATGCGCAGTTTATATAGTAGCAGCACAGGAAGCAGCTCCAGAAGTTTTGCCCTTTCAGGACCTGCCAAGAGGACCAATGGGATGTGCTGCAATACCTGAGCATGTGACCCTCGATCTCCATCGGGAGATCATGCCCTGGGCATGCTCAGACAGAGAAAAGCAGGACTTAGATCCAGAAACGTCCACTCGCCGCTGCCCAGCACTGGCTTCAATGACAGAAGCAGGAAAAGCAGCAGTAACTCTTCGCACAGAGTCAGACAGAGCGAGACGCTGGGATCGACGTCCCTGCTGAGCAGACTCCACCGCGGCTGGAGAAGAATGGGAGACCGCAGCGGAGACGGATCGAGATTCCCCCAGTGCAGCAGAGGAAACTCGACTCCTAACAATACCTGAAGCAGATTATTCCAGAAAAATAGTTGCTGTGTGAAACTATAACCTGTCAAACATCCATTGAGCTAGTCAATTTACCCTTCAGTTAGGATGAACAAAAAAGCACAATTCTATCACCATAATTGCCAGTATTCACAGGAGATCTGTACTTAGTATGCAGTGTCTGTGTAGATGTAATACAGTGATCACCGGTGACATTATACACAGGACCTCTGTATATAGTATACAGTGTATAGTGTCAGTGTATAGGTAACACTGACTCACCAGTGACGTCTGTAGGTGAAGTCCTTCATCTTTCATCCAGCACAGACCGCCATCATTTCATCCAGCCAGGACTTGTCGCTGCAGGAAATAACACAGTTATCTCGAGCTCCGCTTGCAGAACACATTACTTAATTTTTCCCAACTTCTACATTATACAACATGAAGAAAAAAGGCAACATAGTGTCACTTTACACAGTAACAGGACCACCCCCCCATTTAACACAGTGTCCTCAAAAATAAAATAAATACATCACTGCAATAATAATATCCCTTAATTAGCCCCTATGGTAATAATAATATCCCCCATCCTGGCCCCGTGTATCTCATTCCTGGCTTCAGCCATATGTTCTCCCATCCTGCCCTCATGAGTATCCATTCTGCCCCATATGATCTCCCCATCCTGCCCCATATGATCTTCCCATCCTGCCCCATCAGTCTCCATTGTATCCATCCTGCCCCATGATCCTGCATGATCTGTCTCCAATCCTGCCCAATGTCTTTCATTCTGCCCCGTGTCTCCAATCATGCCCCGTATCTACATTCTGCCCATGTCTCCAATCCTGCCCCATCTGTCTCCAGTCATGCCCCCAGTGTATCCAGCATCTCTGGCCCCAATGTCCAGCATCTCTGCCCCCAGTGTCCAGCCCCTCTGCCCCCAGTTTCCAGCATCTCAGCCCCAATGTGTCCAGCATCCTGCCCTCAATGTGTCCAGCATCTCTGCCCCCAATGTGTCCAGCATCCTGCCCCCAGTATGTCCAGCATCTTTGCCCCCAGTGTCCAGCATCTCTGCCCCAATGTCCAGCATCTCTGCCCCCAAAGTGTCCAGCTTCCTGCCCCCAGTGTGTCCAGCATCCTGCCCCCAGTGTGTCCAGCATCCTGCCCCCAGTGTGTCCAGCAACTTGGCCCCAGTGTGTCCAGCATCCAGCCCCCAGTGTGTCCAGCATCCTGCCCCCAGTGTGTCCAGCATCCTGCCCCCAATGTTTCCAGCATCCTGCCCTCAGTGTGTCCAGCATTCTGCACCCAGTGTGTCCAGCATATTGCCCCCAGTGTGTCCAGCATATTGCCCCCAGTGTGTCCAGCAATCTGCCCCAGTGTCTCCACCATATTGCCCCAGTGTGTCCAGCATATTGGCCCCAGTGTGTCCAGCATATTGCCCCCAGTGTGTCCAGCAATCTGCCCAGTGTCTCCAGCATCCTGCACCCAGTGTGTCCAGCATATTGACCCCAGTTTGTCCAGCATATTGCCCCCAGTGTGTCCAGCATATTGCCCCCAGTGTGTCCAGCATATTGCCCCCAGTGTGTCCAGCATCTTTGCCCCCAGTGTCCAGCATACTGGCCCGGGCCCCCCGGATTGCCGTTCGCAATAATAAAAAAAAAATTCTCCTCACCTGTCCACACTCCTTCGGCGAAACTCTCTCCTTGCAGCAGAAGTGCGCCCTCGCCGGCGACTGACAATGACATCAGTCGCCAGTGACGAGCGGCTGTGGCTGATGTCAGCTGCCAGCCTCTGATTGGCTGGCGGCTGTTCACTATTGACACCACTGGGCCCTGGGCTACTGCCCAGATTGACCCTATTATAATCCGCCCCTGCATACAACGGTGTAGATAGTGTAGATCGTGTATTTATTGATTTGATATCTACATTATCCTTACTTCTTCACAAATTAATAGTTTTAGATATAGTTGGAATTTGATCACTGATATGATCTGAAGCAATGCAACTCACAACCCACAGTTGCAGAATGACGTGAAATATACTAAGAGAAACATCACTAACAAGCGGGCTAGAGGACCAAGACTCTATACTAGATTAAAAGGTCATAAACATGTGCTAAATTGCTATTTGAATTGTAAATCAGAATATAATATCCTTAGGCTTGAAATAATCATTTTTATTCCAGGCATATTCTCTTGTTGGATATTAGAAGTATAGTATTTAGTTTGTCAAGTATGTCAAGTCAATTTATGCCCAAATATGTATGGAACAAATGTAATTATAGTGCCAACAAAACTTGTTGTACTTAAATATAAATCAGTTAACTGTAAGACATTTTTATGTCTTTAAAAAAGGATAAGTTGATATAAAAACTGTAACTAATTTTGAACAAAAAAGTTGAATCTAGGAAAAATTGCTTTGAATAATTGCAAAAGAAATAGAATATGGGAGCATATTTTAAAATTAAGTACCGGTACTTGATTTTTGTGCTGTATGTTTATTTCAATAGCTTACTAAGCTTGTGTTTTTTTAATTCATATGGAAAAATGGAAACTTTCATTTTTAGTTCATCATAGTGTGTATGTTAACATAGTAACATAGTAACATAGTTAGTAAGGCCAAAAAAAGACATTTGTCCATCCAGTTCAGCCTATAGTCCATCATAATAAATCCCCAGATCTACGTCCTTCTACAGAACCTAATAATTGTATGATACAATATTGTTCTGCTCCAGGAAGACATCCAGGCCGCTCTTGAACTCCTCGACTGAGTTCGCCATCACCACCTCCTCAGGCAAGCAATTCCAGATTCTCACTGCCCTAACAGTAAAGAATCCTCTTCTATGTTGGTGGAAAAACCTTCTCTCCTTCAGACGCAAAGAATGCCCCCTTGTGCCCGTCACCTTCCTTGGTATAAACAGATCCTCAGTGAGATATTTGTATTGTCCCCTTATATACTTATACATGGTTATTAGATCGCCCCTCAGTCGTCTTTTTTCTAGACTAAATAATCCTAATTTCGCTAATCTATCTGGGTATTGTAGTTCTCCCATCCCCTTTATTAATTTTGTTGCCCTCCTTTGTACTCTCTCAAGTTCCACTATATCCTTCCTGAGCACCGGTGCCCAAAACTGGACACAGTACTCCATGTGCGGTCTAACTAGGGATTTGTACAGAGGCAGTATAATGCTCTCATCATGTGTATCCAGACCTCTTTTAATGCACCCCATGATCCTGTTTGCCTTGGCAGCTGCTGCCTGGCACTGGCTGCTCCAGGTAAGTTTATCCTTAACTAGGATCCCCAAGTCCTTCTCCCTGTCAGATTTACCCAGTGGTTTCCCGTTCAGTGTGTAATGGTGATATTGATTCCTTCTTCCCATGTGTATAACCTTACATTTATCATTGTTAAACCTCACCTGCCACCTTTCAGCCCAAGATTCCAACTTATCCAGATCCATCTGTAGCAGAATACTATCTTCTCTTGTATTAACTGCTTTACATAGTTTTGTATCATCTGCAAATATCGATATTTTACTGTGTAAACCTTCTACCAGATCATTAATGAATATGTTGAAGAGAACAGGTCCTAATACTGACCCCTGCGGTACCCCACTGGTCACAGCGACGCAGTTAGAGACTATACCATTTATAACCACCCTCTGCTTTCTATCACTAAGCCAGTTACTAACCCATTTACACACATTTTCCCCCAGACCAAGCATTCTCATTTTGTGTACCAACCTCTTGTGCGGCACGGTATCAAGAGATAATCCAGAATAACATCCCTCAGAAAACCTTCAAATATATTACCAACAATAGAGGTTAGACTTACTGGCCTATAATTTCCAGGTTCACTTTTAGAGCCCTTTTTGAATATTGGCACCACATTTGCTATGCGCCAGTCCTGCGGAACAGACCCCGTCGCTATAGAGACCCTAAAAATAAGAAATAATGGTTTATCTATTACATTACTTAGTTCTCTTAGTACTCGTGGGTGTATGCCATCCGGACCCGGAGATTTATCTATTTTAATCTTATTTAGCCGGTTTCGCACCTCTTCTTGGGTTAGATTGGTGACCCTTAATATAGGGTTTTCATTGTTTCTTGGGATTTCACCTAGCATTTCATTTTCCACCGTGAATACGGTGGAGAAGAAGGTGTTTAATATGTTAGCTTTTTCCTCGTCATCTACAACCATTCTTTCCTCACTATTTTTTAAGGGGCCTACATTTTCAGTTTTTATTCTTTTACTATTGATATAGTTGAAGAACAGTTTGGGATTAGTTTTACTCTCCTTAGCAATGTGCTTCTCTGTTTCCTTTTTGGCAGCTTTAATTAGTTTTTTAGATAAAGTATTTTTCTCCCTATAGTTTTTTAGAGCTTCAATGGTGCTATCCTGCTTTAGTAGTGCAAATGCTTTCTTTTTACTGTTAATTGCCTGTCTTACTTCTTTGTTTAGCCACATTGGTTTTTTCCTATTTCTAGTCCTTTTATTCCCACAAGGTATAAACCGCTTACAGTGCCTATTTAGGATGTTCTTAAACATTTTCCATTTATTATCTGTATTGTTATTTCTGAGGATATTGTCCCAATCTACCAGATTAAGGGCATCTCTAAGCTGGTCAAACTTTGCCTTCCTAAAGTTCAGTGTTTTTGTGACTCCCTGACAAGTCCCCCTAGTGAAAGACAGGTGAAACTGTACAATATTGTGGTCGCTATTTCCTAGATGCCCGACCACCTGCAGATTTGTTATTCTGTCAGGTCTATTAGATAGTATTAGGTCTAAAAGTGCTGCTCCTCTGGTTGGATTCTGCACCAATTGTGAAAGATAATTTTTCTTGGTTATTAGCAGAAACCTGTTGCCTTTATGGGTTTCACAGGTTTCTGTTTCCCAGTTAATATCCGGGTAGTTAAAGTCCCCCATAACCAGGACCTCATTATGGGTTGCAGCTTCATCTATCTGCTTTAGAAGTAGACTTTCCATGGTTTCTGTTATATTTGGGGGTTTGTAACAGATCCCAATGAGAATTTTGTTACCATTTTTCCCTCCATGAATTTCAACCCATATGGACTCGACATCCTCATTCCCTTCGCTAATATCCTCCCTTAAAGTGGACTTTAGACAAGTCTTTACATAGAGACAAACCCCTCCTCCTCTCCGATTTTTACGATCCTTTCTAAACAGACTGTAACCCTGTAAGTTAACAGCCCAGTCATAGCTTTCATCTAACCATGTCTCGGTTATTCCCACTATGTCAAAGTTGTAAAGGTGTCATTGCCCTGAGCAAATTTATACCTTTCTTGTGGAAATGTACCCTACTATTGTAGACAGATCCACCATTCACGTTAAATGCAAATTAGCTGCAAGTGCTCTGGGGAGTGTCAAAGCACTTACAGCTCTCCGACCCTCACTTTTTATACCCCACCAGGTGCCTGGCTCCTGCATTTGACTGACAGGTCAGTCCAGCCTCTGTCATCTGTTACTCCTTGCCAAGCTCTCCAGTATTGACACTGACAATGATCCCTGCTACTGACTGGTGGCAGATTACAGAGACTGGACTGACATGTAAATTAAATGCAGCAACCAGAAAATGTCCAGGAATAAGTAGTGAGCTTGTAGTGTTTTGACACTTCCTAAAACATTTGCAGATAATTTGTATGTAACTTGAAAGGATAAGCGGATTTCTACAAGAAAACTATTGATTTACTGAAGTATGAGCACATATACAGCCATAACTTTAATTTCAGGTATACATTTCTTCTAACAGGTTCCTTTAAAGATTCAGCGGGACTGTCCCGATTTGTGGGCTCTGTCCCGTGTCTCATCACTTCAGGGCTTTTGTCCCAGCTTCTGATACCTCTATCCAACGTCTTCATCACTCTGTATCTCCTCGGGGGTGGGGAAACTTCTCTCTGCTCGGTGCATAATTTAAATTCTTTATTTACTGCTTCTTCTCCTGTGAACAGGTCTCGTAGGGACTCAAACTCACATCTCAATGTTCACAAGCTGCAGCTCTACCAATAAGTCACAGTTTAAAATGATGTGTAGAGGAGAATTTGGTAATCATGACCTGAGGTGAAGAAAAATATTTTTTTGTTCCTATAAAAGTAGAAAAAATAATTAGCAGCAATAACAATTTTTTTTCTCTACTTCTTGCCAGTATTTGAACCTTCAAACCCAGTATTAAAGGCAGAAGCCTAAGCTACTGAGTCACCAGCTCAGATGATGCAATGGGGAGTATTTTGTGCACTTGATCTGTATTGCAGGCTCTGACTCCACCAGTATAATATATTGAGACATATAGATACATTGTGCACAGCAGTGGAATTCAATGTACCATATATACTCGTGTATAAGCCTCCCGAGTATAAGCCGAGGCACCTAATTTTGCCACGAAAAAATGGGAAAACTTATTGACTCGAGTATAAACCAGGTATGCATTATCCTCTCATCCCTATCCTGGTAACCATGGCTACTTATCCCCATCCTTGTATGTGAGTCACCCACCATGGCCGTGGGGTACCCGGTACCGGTGTTCACAGGGGGATGTCACGGTGGTGACCCGGTCCATGGCCCTGGGCGCCCAAGTAAAAGGGAAATTGAATAAAGTTTATATTCGTGATGCCCCCTGTGGTATTTGGTCAAATAAATAAGGCAGCACACTGCGGCGCTAAAACATGCAAACATGAAACATGAAATTTGAACTGCATTATTGCACTAGAAATATGAAAAAATGAGAGCGTTTAGCACATAAATTGGTCAATTCATCTTTACCTGGTAGCCACATTAGGGCATCTCTCCTATACCAGGTCCTAGAGATGCCCTAATGTGGCTACCAGGTACACATGAATTGGCCAATTTATGAGCTAAACGCTCTCATTTTTTCATATTTCTAGTGCAATAATGCAGTTCAATTTTCATGTTTCATGTTGCATGTTTTAGCGCCCCAGTGTGATGCCTTATTTATTTGACTGTATACGAGTTGGCGACTCTGGGTTCAGCACCTGTTCACACTTAGTCTATGTTTGGATGTGACGGTCAGTTTTTTTTAAACCTGTGGTATTTGGTCAGTGGGGACCGATGCTGCTTTAGGGGGTCCTCTGGGGTGATGTTATGGCAGCTAGATGGTATAACTTCCCACAGGTGAAATATATCCCCAGGGCTCCCGATGTGTATATGGAAGATGGTGAATGGCGCAGTAAAGAACGAGGATACAGTTTTGCAGTCTACCTGGTTTACTGAAGACTTCAGGCAGCCACAGTCCAGGGTACCAGATCACAGGGCAGGCAGGGTCTGGCCGGCTTGGAAGCGAATCTAGAGTCCCCTTTACCAGGTGGAATTAAAAGCCTTTATCTAGCGCGGTGGTGTTGTAGTCTCTTACTGCCTATGGCTTCAGATAACATAGTAACATAGTTATTAAGGTTGAAGTAAGACTTTAAGTCCATCTAGTTCAACCCCTTAGCTAACCTAACATGCCCTAAAATGTTGATCCAGAGGAAGGCAAAAAAAACCCATGTGGCAAAGAGTAAGCTCCACATTGGGGGAAAAAAATTCCTTCCTGACTCCACATACGGCAATCAGACTAGTTTCCTGGATTAACACCCTATCAAGGAATCTAGTGTATATACCCTGTAACATTATACTTTTCCAGAAATGTATCCAGTCCCCTCTTAAATTTAAGTAATGAATCACTCATTACAACATCATACGGCAGAGAGTTCCATAGTCTCACTGCTCTTACAGTAAAGAATCTGCGTCTGTTATTATGCTTAAACCTCCTTTCATCCAGACGTATAGGATTCCCCCTCATCCCTGTCTCACTTCTATGATTAAAAAGATCATCAGAAAGGTCTTTGTACTGTCCCCTCACATATTTATACATTAAAATAAGATCACCCCTTAGCCTTCGTTTTTCCAAACTAAATAGCCCCTAGTGTAATAACCTATCTTGGTATTGCAGACCCCCCAATCTACTATATAAAGCTGAATGTGTGTATGTGTGTGTGTGTGTATGTGTGTGTGTGTGTGTGTGTGTATGTCCGGGATTGGCATCTGCACCGTCGCAGCTACAGCCACAAAAGTTTGCACAGTCACACGTCTGGACCCCGAGAGCGTCATAGGCTATATTGTGAGGCGAAATTTTAACCCCGCGCGTTCCAATTCACCAAACAATTTTGCCCCTATCTACATAATGGGGAAAAAAGTGAAAGGAAAAGTGTTGGAAGCGTCGCAGCTACAGCAACAAAATTTTGCACAGTCACACGCCTGGACCCTGAGAGCATCATAGGCTACATTGTGAGGTGAAATTTTAACCCCGCGCGTTCCAATTCACCAAACAATTTTGCCCCTATCTACATAATGGGGAAAAAAGTGAAAGGAAAAGTGTTGGAAGCGTCGCAGCTACAGCAACAAAATTTTGCACAGTCACACGTCTGGACCCTGAGAGCGTCATAGGCTACGTTGTGAGGTGAAATTTTAACCCCGCGCTTTCCAATTCACCAAACAATTTTGCCCCTATCTACATAATGGGGAAAAAGTGAAATGAAAAGTGTTGGAGACGTCGCAGCTACAGCAACAAAATTTTGCACAGTCACACGTCTGGACCCTGAGAGCGTCATAGGCTATGTTGTGAGGTGAAATTTTAACCCCGCGCTTTCCAATTCACCAAACTATTTTTCCCCTATCTACATAATGGGGAAAAGTGAAAGGAAAAGTGTTGGAGGCAAATTGACAGCTGCCAGATGTGAACAAGGGGGACTTAAAGAATGAGAGCGATGGCGCCAAAGAGTATATACCGATCAGTTGCTAAGGTGGGGCCCCGACATGAGATACTCACCACACATTGGGATATGAACACACACACAAAATGCGCCAAACACTACCACGTGCTTGAACACATATACCACCCTCAGCACACATTTCACCACACATACACCAACCTCGCCACATAAAAGTCGAAACACAAAAGTCGCCGCTCAAAACTCACCACGCGCAAAACTCGCCACATGCAAAAACTAGGCTCACGCAAAACTCGCCACAAGTGCAAAACTCACCTCATGGAAAACTTGCCACACGCAAAACTTGCACACGCGGAAAAATTGCCACATGCACAAAATTTGCAACACATGCAAAAGTTGCCTCACACAAAACTTGCACATACTCAAAAGGCACCAGACATAAAACTCACCACGCGCAAAATTCGCCATGCGCAAAACTTGCTGCACACAACTTGCTACACTAACCTGTCACATGCAACTCGACACACAAAAAATTGCTACACACATGTTGCCACACAAAACTCATCTCACAAAAGTCGCTACATGCATGTCGCCACACACAACTCAACACACACAACTTGACAGACGAAACTCGCCCTAAAACACACACAAGTCTGGTATTAGCCTTCAAAAATAAAAATCTGATTAATAAGCAGACAAACTACAAGAGCAACAAATGTACCATATAGGAAATACAGCAGCTGTCAGTCACATAACCTGTCTATTATGTGTATGTGTGAGCTAATATATACTGCCAGGGGGAGGGCTTCCTGTTGGCTGGGGATTTATCAGGCTGCCAATTTATCTTACAAATACTGAGGTAAAAATACTGAGCAAATAACGTGTTAACGAGGTCTAATACAGGAGATCACACATGTATATACTATATACAGGGGAGATGACACACAGATATATACTATATACAGGAGAGATGACACACAGATATATACTATATACAGGAGAGATGACACACAGGTATACACTATATAGAGGAGGAGATGACATACAGGTACATACTATATACAGGAGGAGATGACATACAGGTATATACTATATACAGGAGGAGATGACACACAGGTATATACTATATACAGGAGCAGATTACCTACAGGTATATACTATATACAGGAGGAGATGACATACAGGTATATGCTATATATAGAAGATGACATACAGGTATATACTATATACAGGAGGAGATGACACACAGATATATACTATATACAGGGGAGATGACACACAGGTATATACTATATACAGGAGGAGATGACATACAGGTATATACTATATATAGAAGGAGATGACATACAGGTATATACTATATATAGGAGGAGATGACATACAGGTATATACTATATATAGGAGGAGATGACATACAGGTATATACTATATATAGGAGGAGATGACATACAGGTATATACTATATACAGGGGAGATGACACACAGCAGGTATACACTATATACAGGGGAGATGACATACAGGTATATACTATATACAGGAGATGACATACAGGTGTATACTATATATAAGGGAGATGACAAACATGTATATACTGAGGTGAAAATGAGAGGTGTGAGGTGAAAATGAGAGGTGTGAGGTGAAAATGAAAAGGTGTGAGTGCAAAATGAGAGGAGTGAGGGAAAATAGTGTAGTGATCGGAAAATGACAGATGTGAGGTCGAAATGACAAGTGTTAGGCGGGAATGAGGGAAGTGAGGGAGAAAATGAGAGGTGTGTGGGAGAAAATGAGAGCTGTGAGGGGGAAAATTAAAGATGTGATTGGGAAAATGAGAGGCGTGATGGGAAAATAAGACAAGTGAGGTGCTATAACTAACCACAGTTATTTACTATGCCCAGGCAACGCCGGGCTCTTCAGCTAGTCCTCTAATAAACTTGGTCGCTCTTCTCTGCACCCGCTCTAGTTCAGCTATGTCTTTCTTATACACCGGAGACCAGAACTGTGCACAGTATTCTAAGTGTGGTTGAACTAGTGACTTGTATAGAGGTAAAATTATGTTATCCTCATGAGCATCTATGTCTCTTTTAATACATCCCATTATTTTATTTGCCTTTGTAGCAGCTGCCTGACACTGGCCACTAAATGTGATTTTGTCATCCACCCATACTCCCAGGTCTTTTTCATTGACGGTTTTGCCTAGAGTTTTTGAATTAAGCGCATAATTATACATCTTATTACTTCTACCCAAGTGCATGACCTTACATTTATCCCCATTAAAGCTCATTTGCCATTTATGAGCCCAAGCTTCTAGTTTACATAAATCATCCTGTAATATAAAATTGTCCTCCTCTGTATTGATTACCCTGCAGAGTTTAGTGTCATCTGCAAATATTGAAATTCTGCTCTGTATGCCCCCTACAAGGTCATTAATAAATATGTTAAAAAGAAGAGGGCCCAATACTGACCCCTGTGGTACCCCACTGCTAACCGCGACCCAGTCCGAGTGTGCTCCATTAATAACCACCCTTTGTTTCCTATCCCTGAGCCAGCTCTTAACCCACTTACACATATTTTCCCCTATCCCCATTATTCTCATTTTATGTATCAACCTTTTGTGTGGCACCGTATCAAAAGCTTTTGAAAAGTCCATATACACTACGTCCACTGGGTTCCCTTGGTCCTGTCTGGGACGTACCTCTTCATAGAAACTGATCAGATTAGTCTGAAAGGAATGGTCCCTAGTAAACCCATGTTGATATTGGGTCATGAGGTTATTCCTCTTCAGATATTCCAGCATAGCATCCCTTAGAATGCCCTCCAGGATTTTACCCACAGTAGAGGTTAAGCTTACTGGCCTATAATTACCGAGTCCAGCTTTTCTCCCCTTTTTGAATATTGGCACCACATTTGCTATATGCCAGTCCTGTGGTACAGACCCTGTTATTATGGAATCTTTAAAGATTAAAAATAATGGTCTATCAATGACTGTACTTACCGTATATACTCGAGTATAAGCTGACCCGAGTATAAGCCGACCCCCCTAATTTTGCCACAAAAAACTGGGAAAACTTATTGACTCGAGTATGAGCCTAGGGTGGAAATGCAGCATTTACCGGTGAATTTCAAAAATAAAAATAGATCATTATTTCCCCATAGCTGTGCCATATAGTGCTCTGCACCGTTCATATTTCCCCATAGCTGTGCCCCATACAGTGCTCTGCACCGTTCATTGTGCCCCATATATGCTCGGCACCGTTCATTATTGTCCCATAGCTGTGCCCCATATATGCTCGGCACCGTTCAGTATTGTCCCATAGCTGTGCCCCATATATGCTCTGCACCGTTCATTGTGCCCCATATATACTGTGCACCGTTCATTGTGCCCCATATATGCTCTGCACCGTTCATTATTGTCCCATAGCTGTGCCCCATATATGCTCTGCACCGTTCATTGTGCCCCATATATGCTCTGCACCGTTCATTGTGCCCCATATATGCTCTGCACCGTTCATTGTGCCCCATATATGCTCTGCACCGTTCATTGTGCCCCATAGATGCTCTGCACCGTTCATTGTGCCCCATAGATGCTCTGCACCATTCATTGTGCCCCATAGATGCTCTGCACCGTTCATTGTGCCCCATATATGCTCTGCACTATTCATTGTGCCCCATAGATGCTCCACATAAATCTGTGCCGCTGCTGCTGCTGCAATAAAAAAAAAAAACACATACTCACCTCTCTTGCTTGCAGCTCCCAGCATCCGGTCCCGGCGCCTCCATCTTCCCGGCGTCTCTGCTCTGACTGATCAGGCAGAGGGCGCCGCGCACACTATATGCGTCATCGCGCCCTCTGACCTGAACAGTCAGAGCGCAGACGCCGGGAAGATGGAGGCGCCGGGAAGATGGAGCGGCGCCCGGCGGCTGGAACGAGGACAGGTGAATATAAAATACTTACCTAGTCCCGCCGCTCCTGACGCTGCCCCTGCCGTCACAGCTGGTCTTCGGTGCCGCAGCTTTCTCTATCAGCGGTCACCGGCACCGCTGATTAGAGAAATGAATACGCGACTCCACCCCTATGGGAGGTGGAGCCGCCTATTCATTTTTCTAATGAGCGGTCCCACGTGACCACTGAAGAGGGGAAGAAGCTGCAGCACAGAAGACCGTGGGACGGCAGGGACAGCGTCAGGATCGCTGGGACTAGGTAAGTATGTCTCAGCGCCCTCTCCCCCTCACCCGCCGACCCTGCCGCCCACCTTGACTCGAATATAAGCTGAGAGGGGCACTTTCAGCCCAAAAATTTGGGCTGAAAATCTCGGCTTATACTCGAGTATATACGGTAATTCCTGCAGTACTCGGGGGTGTATCCCATCCGGGCCCAAGAAGTTGTCAATTTTAGTGATTTTTAAACACCGCCATACTTCCTACTGGGTTAAGTAGGTGACATTTAATGGGGAATTTTTGTTATCACTGATCATATAGTCTGCCATGGAATTTTCTTGTGTAAATACTGATGAAAAAAAGTCATTTAGCATATTGGCTTTTTCCTCATCCTCATCCACCATTTCACCCAGACTATTTTTATGGGGGCCAACACTATCATTTTAAGTTTCTTACTATTTACGTAGTTAAAGAATGTTTTGGGATTATTTTTACTCTCTCTGGCAATGAGTCTCTGTGTCTCAATCTTTGCTGCCTTGATTTGCTTTTTACAGAATTTATTTAATTTTCTGTATTTATTTAATACCTCATCACTACCTACTTCCTTTAATTCTCTAAATGCTTTCTTTTTGTCACTTATTCCGCCCCTTATAGCTCTATTTAGCCATAGTGGTTTCCTCCTCTAATGTTTATTCCCATACGGTATATACTGTGCACAGGTCCTATCCAGGATGCTAATAAACGTCTCCCATTTTCTTTGTGTAGTTTTATGTCTCAGGATGTCATCCCAGTTAATTGCACCAAGATCCTCTCTCATCGGTTGGAAATTTGCCCTCCTGAAGTTTAGTGTCCTTGTAACCCCTCTACTACACATCTTATTAAAGGATACATGAAAACTTATTATTTTGTGATCACTATTCCCCAAGTGACCCCCAACCCTTATATTTGCTATGCGGTCTGGCCTGTTGGTTAATATTAGGTTTAGCAGTGCCCCCCTTCTTGTTGAGTCGTGAACCAGTTGTGAAAGGTAATTGTCTCTCATAGTTGTCAAAAACCGATTACCTTTGCTGGAACTGCAAGTTTCTGTTCCCCAATCTATTTCAGGGTAGTTGAAGTCCCCCTGTTATGAAAGGCAATTTAGTATCACAATGGACATGGAGGTCAGAGCACATACAGTGATCTGACAATAACCCAAAATAATAGAACGAGCTCTGAGATGTGGGAACTCTGCAGACCGCAATCCCTGATCCTCTCCAAACACAACTAGAGGCAGCCGTGGATTGCGCCTAAAGCTCCCTATGCAACTCGGCACAGCCTGAGAAACTAACTAGCCTGAAGATAGAAAAAATAAGCCTACCTTGCCTCAGAGAAATACCCCAAAGGAAAAGGCAGCCCACCACATATAATGACTGTGAGTAAGATGAAAAGACAAACGTAGGGATGAAATAGATTCAGCAAAGTGAGGCCCGATATTCTAGACAGAACGAGGATAGGAAAGATAACTTTGCGGTCTACACAAAACCCTAAAGAAAACCACGCAAAGGGGCAAAAAGACCCTCCGTACCGAACTAACGGCACGGAGGTACACCCTTTGCGTCCCAGAGCTTCCAGCAAAACAAATAGACAAGCTGGACAGAAAAAATAGCAACAAATAGCAAAGAAGCACTTAGCTATGCAGAGCAGCAGGCCACAGGAATGATCCAGAGAAACACAAGTCCAACACTGGAACATTGACAGGAAGCATGAATCAAAGCATTAGGTGGGGTTAAGTAGAGAAGCACCTAACGACCTCACCAGATCACCTGAGGAAGGAAACTCAGAAGCAGCAGTACCAGTTTCCTCCACAAACGGAAGCTCCCAGAGAGAATCAGCCGAAGTACCACTTGTGACCACAGGAGGGAGCTTCTGCCACAGAATTCACAACAGTACCCCCCCTTGAGGAGGGGTCACCGAACCCTCACCAGAGCCCCCAGGCCGACCAGGATGAGCCACATGAAAGGCACAAACAAGATCGGGAGCATGGACATCAGAGGCAAAAACCCAGGAATTATCCTCCTGAGCATAACCCTTCCATTTAATCAGATACTGGAGTTTCCGTCTTGAAACACGAGAATCCAAAATCTTCTCCACAATATACTCCAATTCCCCCTCCACCAAAACCGGGGCAGGAGGGTCAACAGATGGAACCATAGGTGCCACGTATCTCCGCAACAATGACCTATGGAAGACGTTATGTATGAAAAAATAATCTGGGAGGGTCAGACGAAAAGACACAGGATTAATAACCTCAGAAATCCTATAAGGACCAATGAAACGAGGTTTAAAATTCGGAGAGGAAACCTTCATAGGAATATGACGACAAGATAACCAAACCAGATCCCCAACACGAAGTCGGGAACCCACACGGCGTCTGCGATTAGCGAAACGTTGAGCCTTCTCCTGGGACAAGGTCAAATTGTCCACTACATGAGTCCAAATCTGCTGCAACCTGTCCACCACAGTATCCACACCAGGACAGTCCAAAGACTCAACCTGTCCTGAAGAGAAATGAGGATGGAACCCAGAATTGCAGAAAAATGGCGAAACCAAGGTAGCCGAGCTGGCCCGATTATTAAGGGCGAACTCAGCCAAAGGCAAAAAGGACACCCAGTCATCCTGATCGGCAGAAACAAAGCATCTCAGATAGGTTTCCAAGGTCTGATTGGTTCGTTCGGTCTGGCCATTAGTCTGAGGATGAAAAGCCGAGGAAAAAGACAAGTCAATGCCCATCCTACCACAAAAGGCTCGCCAAAACCTCGAAACAAACTGGGAACCTCTGTCAGAAACGATATTCTCTGGAATGCCATGCAAACGAACCACATGCTGGAAGAACAATGGCACCAAATCAGAGGAGGAAGGCAACTTGGACAAGGGTACCAGATGGACCATCTTAGAAAAGCGATCACAGACCACCCAAATGACTGACATCTTTTGAGAAACGGGAAGATCAGAAATAAAATCCATAGAGATATGTGTCCAAGGTCTCTTCGGGACCGGCAAGGGCAAAAGCAACCCACTGGCACGAGAACAGCAGGGCTTAGCCCGAGCACAAATCCCACAGGACTGCACAAAAGAACGCACATCCCGCGACAGAGATGGCCACCAAAAGGATCTAGCCACTAACTCTCTGGTACCAAAGATTCCAGGATGACCAGCCAACACCGAACAATGAACCTCAGAGATCACTTTATTTGTCCACCTATCCGGGACAAACAGTTTCTCCGCTGGACAACGATCAGGTTTATTAGCCTGAAATTTTTGCAGCACCCGCCGCAAATCAGGGGAGATGGCAGACACAATTACTCCTTCCTTGAGGATACCCGCCGGCTCAGATAAACCCGGAGAGTCGGGCACAAAACTCCTAGACAGAGCATCCGCCTTCACATTTTTAGAGCCCGGAAGGTACGAAATCACAAAGTCAAAACGGGCGAAAAACAGCGACTAGGATTCAAACGCTTAGCAGACTCGAGATAAGTCAGGTTCTTATGATCAGTCAATACCACCACGCGATGCTTAGCTCCTTCAAGCCAATGACGCCACTCCTCGAATGCCCACTTCATGGCCAGCAACTCTCGGTTGCCCACATCATAATTCCGCTCAGCAGGCGAAAACTTCCTGGAAAAAAAAGCGCATGGTTTCATCACTGAACAATCAGAACCTCTCTGCGACAAAACAGCCCCTGCTCCAATCTCAGAAGCATCAACCTCGACCTGGAACGGAAGAGAAACATCAGGTTGACACAACACAGGGGCAGAAGAAAAACGACGCTTCAACTCTTGAAAAGCTTCCACAGCAGCAGAAGACCAATTGACCAAATCAGCACCCTTCTTGGTCAAATCGGTCAATGGTTTGGCAATACTAGAAAAATTGCAGATGAAGCGACGATAAAAATTAGCAAAGCCCAGGAACTTTTGCAGACTTTTCAGAGATGTCGGCTGAGTCCAGTCATGGATGGCTTGGACCTTAACAGGATCCATCTCGATAGTAGAAGGGGAAAAGATGAACCCCAAAAATGAAACCTTCTGCACACCAAAGAGACACTTTGATCCCTTCACAAACAAAGAATTAGCACGCAGGACCTGAAAAACCGTTCTGACCTGTTTCACATGAGACTCCCAATCATCCGAGAAGATCAAAATGTCAAGTGCCAAGTACACAATCAGGAATTTATCCAGGTACTCTCGGAAGATGTCATGCATAAAGGACTGAAACACTGATGGAGCATTGGCAAGTCCGAATGGCATCACTAGATACTCAAAATGACCCTCGGGCATATTAAATGCAGTTTTCCATTCATCGCCTCGCCTGATTCGCACCAGATTATACGCACCACGAAGATCAATCTTGGTGAACCAACTAGCCCCCTTAATCCGAGCAAACAAATCAGTTAACTAAGGCAAGGGGTATTGAAATTTAACAGTGATCTTATTAAGAAGGCGATAATCTATACAAGGTCTCAGCGAACCATCCTTTTTGGCTACAAAAAAAAACCCTGCTCCTAATGGTGACGATGATGGGCGAATATGCCCCTTCTCCAGGGATTCCTTCACATAACTGCGCATAGCGGTGTGCTCAGGCACGGATAAATTAAACAGTCGACCTTTTGGGAATTTACCACCAGGAATCAAATTGATAGCACAATCCCTATGTGGAGGTAGGGCATCGGACTTGGGCTCATAAAATACATCCCGGTAATCAGACAAGAACTCTGGAACCTCAGAAGGGGTGGATGACGAAATTGACAAAAATGGAACATCACCATGTACCCCCTGACAACCCCAGCTGGACACCAACATGGATTTCCAATCCAATACTGGATTATGGGCTTGTAGCCATGGCAACCCCAACACGACCACATCATGCAGATTATGCAACACCAGAAAGCGAATATCCTCCTGATGTGCAGGAGCCATGCACATGGTCAGCTGGGTCCAGTATTGAGGCTTATTCTTGGCCAAAGGCGTAGCATCAATACCTCTCAATGGAATAGGACACTGCAAGGGCTCCAAGAAAAACCCACAACGCTTAGCATATTCCAAGTCCATCAAATTCAGAGCAGCGCCTGAATCCACAAACGCCATGACAGAATATGATGACAAAGAGCAGATCAAGGTAACGGACAGAAGAAATTTTGACTGTACCGTACCAATGGTGGCAGACCTAGCGAACCGCTTAGTGCGCTTAGGACAATCAGAGATAGCATGAGTGGAATCACCACAGTAGAAACACAGCCCATTCAGACGTCTGTGTTCTTGCCGTTCAACTCTGGTCAAAGTCCTATCGCACTGCATAGGCTCAGGTTTAAGCTCAGATAATACCGCCAAATGGTGCACAGATTTACGCTCACGCAAGCGTCGACCGATCTGAATAGCCAAAGACATAGACTCATTCAAACCAGCAGGCATAGGAAATCCCACCATGACATCCTTAAGGGCTTCAGAGAGACCCTTTCTGAACATAGCTGCCAGCGCAGATTCATTCCATTGAGTGAGCACTGACCATTTTCTAAATTTCTGGCAATATACCTCTATCTCATCCTGACCCTGACAAAGAGCCAGCAAATTCTTTTCTGCCTGATCCACTGAATTAGGCTCATCATACAGCAATCCGAGCGCCAGGAAAAACGCATTGATATTACTTAATGCAGGATCTCCTGGCGCAAGAGAAATTGCCCAGTCCTGAGGGTCGCCGCGCAAAAAAGAAATAATAATCAAAACCTGTTGAACTGGATCACCAGAGGAACGAGGTTTCAAGGCCAGAAATAACTTACAATTATTTTTGAAACTCAGAAACTTAGTTCTATCTCCAAAAAACAAATCAGGAATAGGAATTCTTGGTTCTAACATAGATTTCTGATCAATAGTGTCTTGAATCTTTTGTTCTCTTGCCGAGAGCTGATCCACAAATGAAGACAGACTTCTAATGTCCATCGCTACACCTGTGTACTGAACCACCCAAATGTCTAGGGGAAAAAAAAGACAAAACACAAAGACAAGGAAAAAAAATGGTCTCAGAACTTCTTTTTTCCCTCTATTGAGAATCATTAGTACTTTTGGCTTCCTGTACTGTTATGAAAGGCAATTTAGTATCACAATGGACATGGAGGTCAGAGCACATACAGTGATCTGACAATAACCCAAAATAATAGAACGAGCTCTGAGACGTGGGAACTCTGCAGACCGCAATCCCTGATCCTCTCCAAACACAACTAGAGGCAGCCGTGGATTGCGCCTAAAGCTCCCTATGCAACTCGGCACAGCCTGAGAAACTAACTAGCCTGAAGATAGAAAAAATAAGCCTACCTTGCCTCAGAGAAATACCCCAAAGGAAAAGGCAGCCCCCCACATATAATGACTGTGAGTAAGATGAAAAGACAAACGTAGGGATGAAATAGATTCAGCAAAGTGAGGCCCGATATTCTAGACAGAACGAGGATAGGAAAGATAACTTTGCGGTCTACACAAAACCCTAAAGAAAACCATGCAAAGGGGCAAAAAGACCCTCCGTACCGAACTAACGGCACGGAGGTACACCCTTTGCGTCCCAGAGCTTCCAGCAAAACAAATAGACAAGCTGGACAGAAAAAATAGCAACAAATAGCAAAGAAGCACTTAGCTATGCAGAGCAGCAGGCCACAGGAATGATCCAGAGAAACACAAGTCCAACACTGGAACATTGACAGGAAGCATGAATCAAAGCATTAGGTGGGGTTAAGTAGAGAAGCACCTAACGACCTCACCAGATCACCTGAGGAAGGAAACTCAGAAGCAGCAGTACCAGTTTCCTCCACAAACGGAAGCTCCCAGAGAGAATCAGCCGAAGTACCACTTGTGACCACAGGAGGGAGCTCTGCCACAGAATTCACAACATCCCCCATAATAATGTCTTAAGGTCCTCACAGTTCTTCTCTGTGTCCCCATAAAGGATAGGACAATACCTGTATGACAGGTAACTTGAGTCTTTTTACAGGGACTCTTTCACGTCCCGTGCTCTATGTGTTACTGTGTCTTCAGATGTGTGTGGCGGACAGGTAACTTGCAGTTCAGCTGTCCTGCCGGTCTCCGATGTAAGTCTTAGAGTCCCTTACAACCTCGGTCAGGGAGACAGTCTGCTCACTGCTGTCCTCCCCCTGGTGTCCTCGCCTGTGCCTCACTCTCCTTCACTTTCACTGAACAATGTCCTTTCCTTCTGTGTGTCTCTTTTCCCAGGAGCTGTAGTGCTTCAGACTACACGGCCCCTTCAGACCTTCTGACACTCTGTGTCCGTCAGCTCTCTCCTCTGTCTCTGACAGTCTGAACTCTCTTTCCCTCCAAACCACAATATATATAGGGGAGTCACCTATGAATAGGATCATAAGCTCCACCTTTTGGCCTGGAGTGCAAACATGTTGTGTGTATTGTGGTTACCTGATAAAAGATATCCTTCATCGCTTCCAAAGGTAACATCACTCTCCCCGTGAGGAAAGCAATGCTACTGTGATGACCAGGACCCTGGGGCGCCACATATGCATGGCTGCTTATCCTTGTGTGCATGGTTCCATCCTCAGCTCTTTCCTGGTATGCATAGTTCCTCATCCCTAATCTTGTATGTATGGCTCCTCATCCATGTGCTTTTATGCATGGTCCCTCATCCCTGTCCTTGTATGCATGACCCCCATGAGAAAAGCATTAAAAAAAACCTCCTAATTACCTTCCCTGGGCGCCCCCGTAACATTTTGTTCCGTGCCAGCTCCTGTGGCCGAGTGATCAAGTGTCCCCACTCATTAAGGCAATGAGTATTCACTCCACTCCACATCTATAGGAATGGAGAGAGGTGCATATTCACAACTTTTAAACAACTTTTAAGTAGTGCACACCCATGATAGCCTGGCAGCTGCTGGAAGCCAGCAGCTGTAGCTGACACTGCGCGCTATAAGAGAAATTAATATTCACTGCCAGTGCAATGAATATTCATTTCTGTTTAGCAGTGGGTGCAATCTTTAGCCACAGTAGCCGACTCCTGCCTCCTATGACCCACTACTCCGCTGCTCCCACTTTCCCGCCATCTTCTGGGACAAAGACTCGAGTACAAGCCAGGGGGGGTGTCTTCAGTACAAAAAAATGTGCTGAAAAACTCAGCTTATACTCGAGTATATACGGTATTTTTATTCTAGAGGGAGAATAAGAATTTTTTTCATCCTGTAAAATTACGAAAAAATAAAATAATAATAATGAAAACACTTGAAAATGAAAAACATTGTCATTTTGAATGTGTTTTTTTATAATAAATATCTCAAATCAGCAAATAACACAGACATATTTGGTGTCCTTCTAATCGTAACGCCCAGCACAAAACCTCAAGAATCGGTAAATAACTTTAAAAAAATGATGAGATTGATATTTATCTGTTAAACTTATATAAAAAAAGTAATAAAACTGTAATGCTGAGGCTGTGTTCACATTGAGCGTAAATGCTGCATTCTTTCTGTTGCTTTTTCTGATCATTTCAGTACTACAATTCCAGCGTCCTGTCCTGTAATCCGAAGGGAGATGTAGTTCTACAATCGCAGGAGAGCCATCGGTTGGAAGCCTGTGCACAAGATATTAAAATACAGGACACAAAACTTTTCTGTACTATAAAAAAAACCCTTAAAAACGCGGCTTCACATGTGCATCAAATAAGGGGGAGAAGATTGTTTTTGAGTAGTTTGGTGCGGATCCTGCAGAGAAAAAAAAACCACAGTATTTCTGCATTGTGTGAACATGGCCTGTGTCATATATAGTGAAGCTAAATAAAGATGAGAAAGTTCTGGCTGCTCCGATTGTGAATGAATGCGCAAAAAATAAAACCACAGGTCCAAACTAGAGATGAGCAGGACGCACAGATGAGGTTGCAACAGTCCTGGCTAATCAAAAGCAGCATCAGGAACGTCAATAGTTTAGAGATTCGTGGCCTCCCATCTAGCCGCTAGGTAGCACTGACTTGGATGCTAGACCGGAGTCCCCTGGACAGTGTGACAGTACCAAATTTGGGTCTACACTCTGCAGCCTAGGGTGTCTGTGGAATGTCCCTCACTGCCAGCTAGGGTTGAGCGAAACGGGTCGAACATTTTCAAAAGTCGCCGACTTTTGGCTAAGTCGGGGTTTCATGAAACCCGATCCGACCCCTGTGCGGGGTCGGCCATGCGGTACGCGACTTTCGCGCCAAAGTCGCGTTTCAATGACGCGAAAAGCGCCATTTCTCAGCCAATGAAGGTAAACGCAGAGTGTGGGCAGCGTGATGACATAGGTCCTGGTCCCCACCATCTTAGAGAAGGGCATTGCAGTGATTGGCTTGCTGTCTGCGACGTCACAGGGGCTATAAAGAGGCGTTCCCGCCGACCGCCATCTTACTGCTGCTGATCTGAGCTTAGGGAGAGGTTGCTGCCGCTTTGTCAGAAGCAGGGATAGCGTTAGGCAGGGTCCATTAACCACAAAACCGCTTGTGCTGCAGCGATTTGCACTGTCCAACACCACCCTCGGTGTGCAGGGACAGTGGAAGTTTTTTTTTTTTTTTTTTTCCCCTCAGCGCTGTAGCTCATTGGGCTGCCCTAGAAGGCTCCCTGATAGCTGCATTGCTGTGTGTACGCCGCTGTGCAAACCAACTGCTTTTTTCAAAGCACAAATCCTCTTGTTCCTTCCTTTCTGCACAGCTATCTTTTTTGTTTGTCCACACTTTTTATTTCATTTGTGCATCAGTCCACTCCTTATTGCTGCCTGCCATACCTGGCTGAGATTACTGCAGGCAGGGAGATAGTAGCTGCCTGCCATACCTGGCTGAGATTACTGCAGGCAGGGAGATAGTAATTGTAGGACATTCCCTGTTTTTTTTTTTTTTTTTTTTTTGGTGGGAGATTAAGATTGGCAATTTGGCATTTCTGCTAGAGTGCCATCCCTGTGTGTGCCATCTCTCTCACATAGTGGGCCATAGAAAGCCTTTTCATTTTTCTGTATTTTTTTTTGTGGGGTGTATAAATTCTCCCTGATAAAAATACAGTGGGAGATTAATATTGGCCTTTGGGCTTGTGTGCCAGTCCTGAGTGTGCCATCTCTCTCACAAATAGTGGGCCATAGAAAGCCTATTTTATTTTTTTTGGGGTTTTATAAATTCTCCCTGAAAAAAAGGGAGATTAATATTGGCCTCTGGGCTTGTGTGCCAGTCCTGAGCGTGCCATCTGTGCCAGCCCTGAGCGTGCCATCTCTCTCACAAATAGTGGGCCATAGAAAGCCTATTTATTTTTTTTTTTGGTTTTATAAATTCTCCCTGAAAAAAAGGGAGATTAATATTGGCCTCTGGGCTTGTGTGCCAGTCCTGAGCGTGCCATCTGTGCCAGCCCTGAGCGTGCCATCTCTCTCACAAATAGTGGGCCATAGAAAGCCTATTTAATTTTTTTTTTTGTTTTATAAATTTTCCCTGAAAAAAGGGAGATTAATATTGGCCTCTGGGCTTGTGTGCCAGTTGTGAGCGTGCCATCTGTGCCAGTCCTGAGCGTGCCATCTCTCTCACAAATAGTGGGCCATAGAAAGCCTATTTAAATTTTTTTTTGGTTTTATAAATTCTCCCAGAAAAAAAGGGAGATTAATATTGGCCTCTGGGCTTCTGTGCCAGTCCTGAGCGTGCCATCTGTGCCAGTCCTGAGCGTCCCATCTCTCTCACAAATAGTGGGCCATAGAAAGCCTATTTTATTTTTTTTGGGGGTTTTATAAATTCTCCCTGAAAAAAAGGGAGATTAATATTGGCCTCTGGGCTTGTGTGCCAGTCCTGAGCGTGCCATCTGTGCCAGCCCTGAGCGTGCCATCTCTCTCACAAATAGTGGGCCATAGAAAGCCTATTTATTTTTTTTTTTTGTTTTATAAATTTTCCCTGAAAAAAGGGAGATTAATATTGGCCTCTGGGCTTGTGTGCCAGTTGTGAGCGTGCCATCTGTGCCAGTCCTGAGCGTGCCATCTCTCTCACAAATAGTGGGCCATAGAAAGCCTATTTAAATATTTTTTTGGTTTTATAAATTCTCCCAGAAAAAAAGGGAGATTAATATTGGCCTCTGGGCTTCTGTGCCAGTCCTGAGCGTGCCATCTGTGCCAGTCCTGAGCGTCCCATCTCTCTCACAAATAGTGGGCCATAGAAAGCCTATTTTATTTTTTTTTTGGGTTTTAGAAATTCTCCCTGGAAAAAAAAAGGGAGATTAATATTGCCCTTTGGGCTTGTGTGCCAGTACTAAGCGTTCCATCTCTCTCTCTCTCTCAGTCAGTGGGCCATAGAACGCCTATTTTTGGTTTTATTTGTTTTATAAATTCTCCCTGAAAAAATCATTTTATTTTATTTGGTTTCTAAATTCTTCCTGATAAAATCTTTTTTTTTTTATTATTTTTTTTTCTAAAGTCTCCCTGAAAAAAAAAAAAAAAAACAGTGGGAGATTAATATTGGCCTTTCTGCTTGTGTGCCAGTCTTGACTCCTGGGTGCGTCATCTCTCAGTCAGTGGGCCATAGAACGCCTATTTTTGGTTTTATTTGTTTTCTAAATTCTCCCTGAAAAAATCATTTTATTTTATTTGGTTTCTAAATTCTTCCTGATAAAATCACATTTTTTTTATTATTTTTTTTTCTAAAGTCTCCCTGAAAAAAAAAAAAAAAAACAGTGGGAGATTAATATTGGCCTTTCTGCTTGTGTGCCAGTCTTGACTCCTGGGTGCGTCATCTCTCAGTCAGTGGGCCATAGAACGCCTATTTTTGGTTTTATTTGTTTTCTAAATTCTCCCTAAAAAAATCATTTTATTTTATTTGGTTTCTAAATTCTTCCTGATAAAATCATATTTTTTTTATTATTTTTTTTTCTAAAGTCTCCCTGAAAAAAAAAAAAAAAAAACAACCAAAAAAACAGTGGGAGATTAATATTGGCCTTTCTGCTTGTGTGCCAGTCTTGACTCCTGGGTGTGCCATCTCTCTCTCTCTCTCTCTCTCTCTCTCTCTCCAATTGTGGTCCATAGAAAGCCTATATTTTTTTTCCTTGATTTGGGTTCTAAAATCTACCAGAGAAAATAACTACATCAATCATTGGTAGAAAAATATTGGCCTCTGGGTTTGTGTGCCACTCCTGACTCCTGTGTGCGTCATCTCTCAGTCAGTGGGCCATAGAACGCCTATTTTTGTTTTTATTTGTTTTATAAATTCTCCCTGAAAAAATCATTTTATTTTATTTGGTTTCTAAATTCTTCCTGATAAAATCATATTTTTTTTATTATTTTTTTTTCTAAAGTCTCCCTGAAAAAAAAAAAAAAAAACAGTGGGAGATTAATATTGGCCTTTCTGCTTGTGTGCCAGTCTTGACTCCTGGGTGCGTCATCTCTCAGTCAGTGGGCCATAGAACGCCTATTTTTGGTTTTATTTGTTTTCTAAATTCTCCCTGAAAAAATCATTTTATTTTATTTGGTTTCTAAATTCTTCCTGATAAAATCACATTTTTTTTATTATTTTTTTTTCTAAAGTCTCCCTGAAAAAAAAAAAAAAAAACAGTGGGAGATTAATATTGGCCTTTCTGCTTGTGTGCCAGTCTTGACTCCTGGGTGCGTCATCTCTCAGTCAGTGGGCCATAGAACGCCTATTTTTGGTTTTATTTGTTTTCTAAATTCTCCCTGAAAAAATCATTTTATTTTATTTGGTTTCTAAATTCTTCCTGATAAAATCACATTTTTTTTATTATTTTTTTTTCTAAAGTCTCCCTGAAAAAAAAAAAAAAAAACAGTGGGAGATTAATATTGGCCTTTCTGCTTGTGTGCCAGTCTTGACTCCTGGGTGCGTCATCTCTCAGTCAGTGGGCCATAGAACGCCTATTTTTGGTTTTATTTGTTTTCTAAATTCTCCCTGAAAAAAT
Organism: Ranitomeya imitator; assembly: GCF_032444005.1. Classification (NCBI taxonomy): domain Eukaryota; kingdom Metazoa; phylum Chordata; class Amphibia; order Anura; family Dendrobatidae; genus Ranitomeya; species Ranitomeya imitator. The sequence goes on from NC_091287.1 coordinate 170,189,322, forward strand.
CATTTTATTTTATTTGGTTTCTAAATTCTTCCTGATAAAATCACATTTTTTTTATTATTTTTTTTTCTAAAGTCTCCCTGAAAAAAAAAAAAAAAAACAGTGGGAGATTAATATTGGCCTTTCTGCTTGTGTGCCAGTCTTGACTCCTGGGTGCGTCATCTCTCAGTCAGTGGGCCATAGAACGCCTATTTTTGGTTTTATTTGTTTTCTAAATTCTCCCTGAAAAAATCATTTTATTTTATTTGGTTTCTAAATTCTTCCTGATAAAATCACATTTTTTTTATTATTTTTTTTTCTAAAGTCTCCCTGAAAAAAAAAAAAAAAAACAGTGGGAGATTAATATTGGCCTTTCTGCTTGTGTGCCAGTCTTGACTCCTGGGTGCGTCATCTCTCAGTCAGTGGGCCATAGAACGCCTATTTTTGGTTTTATTTGTTTTATAAATTCTCCCTGAAAAAATCATTTTATTTTATTTGGTTTCTAAATTCTTCCTGATAAAATCATATTTTTTTTATTATTTTTTTTTCTAAAGTCTCCCTGAAAAAAAAAAAAAAAAACAACCAAAAAAAACAGTGGGAGATTAATATTGGCCTTTCTGCTTGTGTGCCAGTCTTGACTCCTGGGTGTGCCATCTCTCTCTCTCTCTCTCTCTCTCTCTCTCTCTCTCTCTCTCTCCAATTGTGGTCCATAGAAAGCCTATATTTTTTTTCCTTGATTTGGGTTCTAAAATCTACCAGAGAAAATAACTACATCAATCATTGGTAGAAAAATATTGGCCTCTGGGTTTGTGTGCCACTCCTGACTCCTGTGTGCGTCATCTCTCAGTCAGTGGGCCATAGAACGCCTATTTTTGTTTTTATTTGTTTTATAAATTCTCCCTGAAAAAATCATTTTATTTTATTTGGTTTCTAAATTCTTCCTGATAAAATCATATTTTTTTTATTATTTTTTTTTCTAAAGTCTCCCTGAAAAAAAAAAAAAAAAAAAAAAAAAAAAAAAAACAGTGGGAGATTAATATTGGCCTTTCTGCTTGTGTGCCAGTCTTGACTCCTGGGTGTGCCATCTCTCTCTCTCTCTCTCTCTCTCTCCAATTGTGGTCCATAGAAAGCCTACATTTTTTTTCCTTGATTTGGGTTCCAAAATCTACCAGAGAAAATAACTCCATCAATCATTGGTAGAAAAATATTGGCCTCTGGGCTTGTGTGCCACTCCTGATTCCTGTGTGCGTCATCTCTCACTCAGTGGCCCATAGAAAGCATATAGTTTGTTACATTTGTTTTCTAAATTCTCCCTGCAAAAATCTTTTTTTTTTTTTTGGGGGGGTTTCTAAAGTGTTCCTGAAAAAAATAAAAATAAAAAAAAAATAATAGTGTGACATTAATATTAACATTTGTGCTTCAGTGACAGTCCTGCGTGTGGGGCATCTCTCTAATTTGCAGCCACCAAAAAAAGAGTGTGTAACATTGGGCCTGATTTTCGCTGTGGTCTCACCAACCTGTAAAGGGGTAGCTAAATCATACTGAAGTTATAGCTCACCGTGTAAGTTGTGTGACTGCAACAAATAACGTTAGTTTGGTTACGTTTTTAAAACAATGAGGAAGTCTAGTGGAAGAGGTCGTGGCCGGGGGCGTTCATTGTCAGCTGGTAATGAGGGTAGTGGTAGTGGTGGAGCATCAGGTGGTCGTGGGGGAAAAAATATTGCACCTAAGTCTGGAGCTGTGGAGCCAGGTTCGTCGTCCGGCTACACAAGGCCTCGAACGCTCCCTTTTCTGGGATTAGGAAAACCGCTTTTAAAGCCGGAGCAGCAAGAGCAAGTTTTGGCTTATCTTGCTGACTCAGCCTCTAGCTCTTTTGCCTCATCTCGTGAAACTGGTAAAAGTAAAAGCAGCGCGTCGTTAGTGGATGTTCACGGTCAGGGACAAGTCACTTCCTTGTCCTCTTCAGCAAAAACAACAACAGAGAAGAATGCAGCAGGCGACACAACGGGTTACTCCATGGAGCTCTTTACACATACCGTCCCTGGCTTAGAAAGTGAAGCAGTTAACAGTCCATGCCCATTACAAATTGAATCTGACATGGAGTGCACTGACGCACAGCCACAGCCAGACTACTATGCTGGTCCTTTGACTCAGACCACAACATTGCCCTCGCAGGGTGCTGATCAAGAATCAGACCCTGATGAGACTATGTTGCCCCATCACGAACGCTATACCACCGAACGACACGGTGACACAGACGAAGTTGCGCAGGAGGTACAAGAAGAGTTATTAGATGACCCAGTTCTTGACCCCGATTGGCAGCCATTGGGGGAACAGGGTGCAGGCGGCAGCAGTTCTGAAGCAGAGGAGGAGGAGGGGCCGCAGCAGGCATCAACATCGCCACAGGTTCCATCTGCCGGGCCCGTATCTTGCCCAAAACGCGTGGCAAAGCCAAAACCTGGTGGAGGACAGCGTGGCCATCCGGTTAAAGCTCAGTCTGCAATGCCTGAAAAGGTATCCGATGCTAGAAAGAGTGCAGTCTGGCATTTTTTTAAACAACATCCAATTGATCAGCGCAAAGTCATCTGTCAAAAATGTTCTACTTCCTTAAGCAGAGGTCAGAATCTGAAAAGTCTCAATACTAGTTGCATGCATAGACATTTAACCACCATGCATTTGAAAGCTTGGACTAACTACCAAACGTCCCTTAAGGTTGTTGCACCCTCGGCCAATGAAGCTAGTCATCAACGCAACATCCCTTCCGGCAGTGTAGGACCACCATTTAGCGCACCACCTGCTGTATCTGTGCAGGTATCTTTGCCAGGCCAAAGCAGTCAGGGTCAGGGAATCACCAGTTTCGTAGTAGGAAACACTGCATCTAGGGCACCGGCGGCAACAATACCATCTCCCACCGTCTCTCAGTCTGCCATGTCCACCGGCACCCCCGCTAGTTCCACGATCTCCAGCTCTCCAGTCCAGCTCACCCTACATGAGACTATGGTTAGAAAAAGGAAATACTTAGCCTCGCATCCGCGTACACAGGGTTTGAACGCCCACATAGCTAGACTAATCTCGTTAGAGATGATGCCCTACCGGTTAGTTGAAAGCGAAGCTTTCAAAGACCTGATGGACTACGCTGTACCACGCTACGAGCTACCCAGTCGACACTTTTTTTCCAGAAAAGCCATCCCAGCCCTCCACCAGCATGTTAAAGAGCGCATCGTCCATGCACTCAGGCAATCTGTGAGCACAAAGGTGCACCTGACAACAGATGCATGGACCAGTAGGCATGGCCAGGGACGTTACGTGTCCATCACGGCACACTGGGTAAATGTGGTGGATTCAGGGTCCACAGGGGACAGCAAGTTTGGGACAGTTCTGCCTAGCCCACGGTCTAGTAAACAGTTGTCTGTAGCCGTTCGCACCCCCTCCTCCTCCTCCTCCTCCTCCTCGTCCTCCTGCAGAAGCAAGAGCTCGTCCACAGACCGCAGTCGCACAAACACTCCATCCGCACCTGCCACTGTTGCACACCAGGTCTCCCATTATGGGGCAGCTACTGGCATACGTCAGCAGGCTGTATTGGCTATGAAGTGTTTGGGCGACAATAGACACACCGCGGAAGTTCTGTCCGAGTTCTTGCAGCAAGAAACGCAGTCGTGGCTGGGCACTGTAGATCTTGAGGCAGGCAAGGTAGTGAGTGATAACGGAAGGAATTTCATGGCTGCCATCTCCCTTTCCCAACTGAAACACATTCCTTGCCTGGCTCACACCTTAAACCTGGTGGTGCAGTGCTTCCTGAAAAGTTATCCGGGGTTATCCGACCTGCTCCTCAAAGTGCGTGGACTTTGCGCACATATCCGCCGTTCGCCTGTACACTCCAGCCGTATGCAGACCTATCAGCGTTCTTTGAACCTTCCCCAGCATCGCCTAATCATAGACGTTGCAACAAGGTGGAACTCAACACTGCACATGCTTCAGAGACTGTGCGAACAGAGGCGGGCTGTTATGTTTTTGTGGGAGGATACACATACACGGGCAGGCAGTAGGATGGCAGACATGGAGTTGTCAGGTGTGCAGTGGTCGAAGATTCAAGACATGTGTCAAGTCCTTCAGTGTTTTGAGGAATGCACACGGCTGGTTAGTGCAGACAACGCCATAATAAGCATGAGCATCCCCCTAATGCGTCTGCTGATGCAAAGTTTGACGCACATAAAGGATCAGGCGTCTGCACCAGAGGAAGAGGAAAGCCTTGATGACAGTCAGCGATTGTCTGGTCAGGGCAGTGTACATGACGAGGTACCGGGCGAAGAGGAGGTGGAGGATGAGGAGGATGATGGGGATGAGTATATTTTTAATGAGGAAGCTTTCCCGGGGGCACGGGAAATTGGTGGCGTGGCAAGGCCGGGTTCTGGTTTTTTGAGGGACACAAGTGACGTAGATTTGCCTGCAACTGCCCCTCAACCAAGCACAACCGCAGATTTGACAACGGGAACTTTGGCCCACATGGCGGATTATGCCTTGCGTATCCTCAAAAGGGACACACGCATTACAAAAATGATGAACGATGACGATTACTGGTTGGCCTGCCTCCTTGATCCTCGCTATAAAGGCAAATTGCAAAATATTATGCCACATGAGAACTTGGAACTAATATTAGCAACAAAACAATCAACTCTTGTTGACCGTTTGCTTCTGGCATTCCCTGCACACAGCGCCCGTGATCGTTCTCACACGAGCTCCAGGGGCCAGCAGACCAGAGGTGTTAGAGGGGCAGAAATCAGAAGTGGCGTTGGCCAGAGGGGTTTTCTGACCAGGTTGTGGAGTGATTTTTCTATGACCGCAGACAGGACAGGTACTGCAGCATCAATTCAAAGTGACAGGAGACAACATTTGTCCAGTATGGTTACAAACTATTTTCCATCCCTTATCGACGTTCTCCCTCAACCGTCATTCCCATTTGATTACTGGGCATCCAAATTAGACACCTGGCCAGAATTGGCAGAATATGCATTGCAGGAGCTTGCTTGCCCGGCAGCTAGTGTCCTATCAGAAAGAGTATTCAGTGCTGCAGGTTCAATACTAACAGAAAAAAGGACTCGTCTGGCTACCCAAAATGTAGATGATCTAACCTTCATTAAAATGAACCACAACTGGATTTCAAAATCTTTTGCCCCACCCTGCCCGGCTGACACCTAGCTTTCCTATGAAAAGGTCTTGCCTGTGGACTATTCTGAATGACTTTTCCAATCTCGTAATTTTCTTCACCTGATTGTCCAGCATACGACATGTTTCCACCTCACGAAATGGCCAAACTCCCCACACGGGGCCGTGCTATCGCCACTTTGCGCTTGGACCCTTGAGAGTGCTGTTTGTCTGAAGAGGTGGGTGTGGCCGCTTTTGGTCGACGGCACTGCCACTGGGTCCCTCATAGTACAATAAAGTGTCTCTGGCGGTGGTGGTGCGCACCCAACGTCAGACACACCGTTGTAATATGAGGGGCCCTGTGCCTGTAACGCCGGCCACAAGACAGTTCCCCCCCCCAGCTCAAACAGTGCTCTACCACTAGCAAAATTATCTCTCACAGCTTCACCAATGTGTAGTCTAGGCGCTGACATCCTTCAATGCCTGGCACTGACAATACCATTGTTTTGACATTTTTGTTATGTTAGGCCTTCGAAGCCTGTCTGCGGTCCCTTCTTTCTACAACTACTACACTGACCAGGCCACTGCTGGCCGTGTTACCCTGGAACCAATTTAAAAGTGCCTACAGTCAGCCCAATTTTGTTATGTTAGGCCTTCGAAGACTGTCTGCCGTCACTCCTTCCACTAGACTTCCACTGACCATACACTGCTGCCCATGTACCCCTGGAACCAATTTAAAGTGCCTACAGCCAGCCCAATTTTGTTATGTTAGGCCTTCGAAGCCTGTCTGCGGTCACTCCTTCCACTAGACTTCCACTGACCAGACCACTGCTGCCCGTGTACCCCTGGAACCAATTTAAAAGTGCCTACAGCCAGCCCAAGTTTGTTATGTTAGGCCTTGGAAGCCTGTCTGCGGTCACTCCTTCCACTAGACTTCCACTGACCAGACCACTGCTGCCCGTGTACCCCTGGAACCAATTTAAAAGTGCCTACAGCCAGCCCAAGTTTGTTATGTTAGGCCTTGGAAGCCTGTCTGCGGTCACTCCTTCCACTAGACTTCCACTGACCAGACCACTGCTGCCCGTGTACCCCTGGAACCAATTTAAAAGTGCCTACAGCCAGCCCAAGTTTGTTATGTTAGGCCTTCGAAGCCTGTCTGCGGTCCATTCTTTCAACTACTACTACACTGACCAGGTCACTGCTGCCCGTGTACCCCTGGAACCAATTTAAAATTGCCTACAGCCAGCCCAATTTTTTTATTTTAGGCCTTCGATGCCTGTCTGCGGTCCATTCTTTCAACTACTACTACACTGACCAGGTCACTGCTGCCCGTGTACCCCTGGAACCAATTTAAAATTGCCTACAGCCAGCCCAATTTTTTTATTTTAGGCCTTCGATGCCTGTCTGCGGTCCATTCTTTCAACTACTACTACACTGACCAGGTCACTGCTGCCCGTGTACCCCTGGAACCAATTTAAAATTGCCTACAGCCAGCCCAATTTTTTTATTTTAGGCCTTCGATGCCTGTCTGCGGTCCATTCTTTCAACTACTACTACACTGACCAGGTCACTGCTGCCCGTGTACCCCTGGAACCAATTTAAAATTGCCTACAGCCATGTGTTATTATTTTAGGCCTTCGATGCCTGTCTGCGGTCACTCCTTCCACTAGGCCTCCACTGACCACACCACTGCTGCCCGTGTACCCCTGGAACCAATTTAAAATTGCCTACAGCCAGCCCAATTTTTTTATTTTAGGCCTTCGATGCCTGTCTGCGGTCCATTCTTTCAACTACTACTACACTGACCAGGTCACTGCTGCCCGTGTACCCCTGGAACCAATTTAAAATTGCCTACAGCCATGTGTTATTATTTTAGGCCTTCGATGCCTGTCTGCGGTCACTCCTTCCACTAGGCCTCCACTGACCACACCACTGCTGTCCGTGTACCCCTGGAACCAATTTAAAATTGCCTACAGCCATGTGTTATTATTTTAGGCCTTCGATGCCTGTCTGCGGTCCATTCTTTCAACTACTACTACACTGACCAGGGCACTGCTGGCCGTGTACCCCTGGAACCAACATCAGAAAATATAAAAATAAGTATTTTGCTTATAAAAAAGAAAATACTGGTGAGATATCAAATGCAGACATTTTAACATTAAAAACAAACACACAACTAAAATCTGGTACAGTACTAAAAATGGCCACCAGCTACAATTACTTTCTCCTGCAAGTAGTTAACTGAAAGTTTTTTTAAATTGAAAACACACATATGGCATCCACCGAGTGTTGTCCTGTCGCGTCTTCTTTATATTATTGCCGAGAAGATGCAAAATAATGAAAATAATAAAATCATTAATTACCAAAATAATAGAGAAAGTCAACACCACATTGCAAATAAACATTCATTCCAAATAAAGAAGCAGGGCGCGTCCGAGGGTGAGTATATACCTAATAAGAATCTAATCACCCTCGGACGCGCAATGCTTATTTCCAACAGCCTTCCTTCCTAAGAATCAGCCCTTCCGTCGTGTAGAGAGACGTTGTGTTACACTCCAAGGTGTTCCCCAGGTTGCCTTTCCTGAGCTTCGATCTTCCGGCTCTCGTTTAGTAGTTCTTGGAAACTACTCTGCATTAGGCCTTCAAATTGGGTATGGGGTGTAGAGAGATGGTGTGTTCCACTCCAAGGTGTTCCCCAGGTTGCCTTTCCTGAGCTTCGATCTTCCGGCTCTCGTTTAGTAGTTCTTGGAAACTACACTGCATTAGGCCTTCAAATTGGGTATGGGGTGTAGAGAGAGGGTGTGTTACACTCCAAGGTGTTCCCCAGGTTGCCTTTCCTGAGCTTCGAAATTCCGGCTCTCGTTTAGTAGTTGTTGGAAACTACACTGCATTAGGCCTACAAATTTGGTATGGGGGAAACATTGGCGCATCTGCGGTCCCTCCTTCCTCTAGGCCTCCACTGACCTGTCTACTGCTGCCCGTGTTCCCCTGGAACCAATTTTAAATTGCCTACAGGCAGCCCAATTTATTATGTTAGGGCTTCGAAGCCTGTCTGCGGTCCCTCCTTCCACTAGGCCTCCACTGACCTGTCTACTGCTGCCCGTGTACCCCTTGAACCAACATCATAAAATAAAAAAAAAAGGATTTTGCTTATAAAAAAGAAAATACTGGTGAGATATCAAATGCAGACATTTTGACATTAAAAACAAACAAACAGCTAAAATCTGGTACAGTACTAAAAATGGCCACCAGCTACAATTACTTTCTCCTGCAAGTAGTTAACTGAAAGGTTTTTTAAATTGAAAACACACATATGGCATCCACCGAGTGTTGTCCTGTCGCGTCTTCTTTATATTATTGCCGAGAAGATGCAAAATAATGAAAATAATAAAATCATTAATTACCAAAATAATAGAGAAAGTCAACACCACATTGCAAATAAACATTCATTCCAAATAAAGAAGCAGGGCGCGTCCGAGGGTGAGTATATACCTAATAAGAATCTAATCACCCTCGGACGCGCAATGCTTATTTCCAACAGCCTTCCTTCCTAAGAATCATCCCTTCCGTGGTGTAGAGAGACGTTGTGTTACACTCCAAGGTGTTCCCCAGGTTGCCTTTCCTGAGCTTCGATCTACCGGCTCTCGTTTAGTAGTTGTTGGAAACTACGCTGCATTAGGCCTTCAAATTGGGTATGGGGTGTAGAGAGATGGTGTGTTCCACTCCAAGGTGTTCCCCAGGTTGCCTTTCCTGAGCTTCGATCTTCCGGCTCTCGTTTAGTAGTTCTTGGAAACTACACTGCATTAGGCCTTCAAATTGGGTATGGGGTGTAGAGAGAGGGTGTGTTACACTCCAAGGTGTTCCCCAGGTTGCCTTTCCTGAGCTTCGATATTCCGGCTCTCGTTTAGTAGTTGTCGGAAACTACGCTGCATTAGGCCTACAAATTGGGTATGGGGTGTAGAGAGAGGGTGTGTTACACTCCAAGGTGTTCCCCAGGTTGCCTTTCCTGAGCTTCGATCTTCATGCTCTCGTTTAGTAGTTGTCGGAAACTACGCTGCATTAGGCCTACAAATTGGGTATGGGGTGTAGAGAGAGGGTTTGTTACACTCCAAGGTGTTCCCCAGGTTGCCTTTCCTGAGCTTCGATCTTCCGGCTCTCGTTTAGTAGTTGTTGGAAACTACGCTGCATTAGGCCTTCAAATTGGGTATGGGGTGTAGCGAGAGGGTGTGTTACACTCCAAGGTGTTCCCCAGGTTGCCTTTCCTGAGCTTCGATCTTCCGGCTCTCGTTTAGTAGTTCTTGGAAACTACACTGCATTAGACCTTCAAATTGGGTATGGGGTGTAGAGAGAGGGTGTGTTACACTCTAAGGTGTTCCCCAGGTTTCCTTGCCATTGCTTCGGTCTTCCGACTCTCGTTTAGTAGTTGTAGAAAAGTACACTGCATTAGGCCATACAAAATGGGTATGGGGTGGAGAGAGATGGTGTGTTACACTCCAAGGTGTTCCCCAGGTTGCCTTTCCTGAGCTTCTATCTTCAGGCTCTCATTAAATTGTGGTTAAATGGAACAACTGCATTTGGCGTACTAGTTGGTTTGGGGCCTACTATCGGTGTCTGCCACTCCTTGCTGTTCTCCTCCACTGAACAAAGCTGTGCCGCCTGTTTACTACGGTTGCCAATTTTGAACTGCATTTCGACTACTTACTGATTTGGCCCTACTCTCTGTGTCAGCCTCTCATTCCAGTTGTCCTCCACTGCAATGCCCCCTGGTTATTCCTGTGTTACCAATTTTGAACTGCATTTAGCCCACTTTCTTCTTTGGGCCTATATCTGTGTTTCCACTTCATCGTGCCCATTGCCCAGCCAGTGATAGATGAGTCTGCTGGTACATTGACCCATAACGCAACATTCCCCGTGCACGCTACACAACAACATTGTGACCCTGCTGAAAGTCAGGTTGCTCTTCCCGCATACCATACCACCTTACACGGGGACAAAGAGGAAGGTGCAGATGAAAGTGCAGGTTCCTTCATCAGGTGGGGGGAGGAATACTAGTTGGCGACGTCACTGGCACAGGGCCTCTCATAGTACGCAAAAGTGTTGCTGCCGGTGGGAGGCGCCCCCGCCGTGCAAACACACCGCTGTACTTTGAGGGGCCCTGTGCCAGTGCCAATGCCAACGAGTGGGCCCCCCCTGCTTGCTCAGGTTCACAGCACTTGCAAAGTTGAAATACTTACCTCTCCCTGCTCCACTGCCGTGACGTGGTCCAGATTTCCTGGGCCCACTAATTACTTGAACCAGCCCTACCCCCCACAACTTTAGCCAAATGACCCCCAATTTCAAATGCCTTCCAATTATTATAAGGTAAATTACGCTTGACAAGCTTCATTAAGAAGAATGGATGGTTTTGACATTAAAATGGGCACTCTAGGTGTTTTCCTGGCCCCCACTCACTGCCGACTATGCTGCCCCATTGACTTGCATTGGGTTTCGTGTTTCGGTCGATCCCGACTTTACGTCATAATCGGCCGATTTCACTCGACCCGACTTTGGACATAGTCGGGTTTCGCAAAACCCGGCTCGACTCTAAAAAGGTCAAGGTCGCTCAACTCTACTGCCAGCACCCAATGACATCTCCTCCTGTCAGGGGAGAAAGAAAGAGTAAATGGGCATGGATTGGGGTCTGACCAGGGGCTTGGCCAAAATTTCCACCGCACACTATGCGTGCAGCACAATATGTCTCTCTATTCTTCAAAAGTTAAGTTTTATAGTGCCCCAAAAAGCTTTTAATTGAGAGGACGCATAAACGTTCATCACTGTATTTGGAATTATTGGTAGGGTTGTAACACCTAATATTACGACAGAAACATTACATTTATTGTGAAACAAAGCTCAAGTGAAATAGATTTTTACTGTGCTGCAAGTTAGGAAGGGCATTGCCACAGCCCTCATGATTATTCCATTACTTTATCCAGAAAACATGAATCACGGGCGCAATGCCCAGAATATAACAATGTTTAATCCTTTTCTTCACTTATAACTGGTCCTGCGCAGCTAAAGTGTTTTTCCTTTTATAAACTTAGGTTTGTCATAGTTGGGGGCACATGTTCAGCACCCTCCATAGTGAGCCAAAGTAGAGGCCTGCTGTAAACAGACCCCTGCTCTGGCAGACGTCACTCAAGCGCATGTATTACATGTGGCCATTTGTCGACCAATCACTTGGCCAACAGCTACAGTCCTTTGCACAAATTTTAGACAGATGTAGAGAAAGTTAGAATGCTTGCAAAAATAGAAGTGATAATAGTTTATTTTTATGAATTAACAAAATGCAAAGTGAATGAAGCAAAGAGGAATTCAAATCAAAGTAATATTTGATGTGATCACCCTTTGCTTTCACACCAGGATAGATACCCCAGCTTTTGAAGGAGGTTGTTCCAATTTTCTTGAAGAACTAACCACAGATATTCTGTGGATGTAGGTTTGTGCAGATCCTTTTATATCTTCAAGTAGTGCCAGACAGACTTGATCATGTTGACATCAGATCTCTGTTGTGGCAATGTCATAACTTCAAGGACGCCTTGTTCTTCTTTACACTGAAGATTGTTCTTAAAGATATTGGCTGTATGTTGTCCTGCCGCAGAATAAATTTGGAGCCAATCAGATACCTCTCTGATAGTATTACATGATGAAAAAACATCTGCATATATTTATGAGGATTAAGGACTAGTGATGAGTGAACGTGCTCGGATAAAATCTTATCTGAGCACGCTTGGGTGTTATCTGAGGGGGCTTGTATATTATGTTCTAGTGTCTGCTACTGCTTGATTTGTCCCTGTTGGCCTCAACACATGCAGGGATTGTGTAATGACCAGGCCGAATGTTCCCTGCTATCCACCCCCACACGGTGTCCGCAGCCGAAGGAATTATGACACACCCCGGTCTCGGGGCTAACAGCTGCTTTTACTTCAGCAGGAACGGGAATTTTAACTTGGAACAAATAAGGAACAGTCTCTCATGAGTAGTCCACTGCAAATACAGTTCACACTTAGATTGGATTCTGACACAAAATTGAGGTTCTGGAGCTTTAAGTACCTGCATTAGTTACAAGCAGTACTTGCAAGTAATTATAAGAGAGTTCAAAGTCTTTTGGGGGCATATGAGTAGAAGAGGGAATTTACAGACTTGGAGTCCTGTATCCTTTTCACAGCTTGTTGTGGTCTGTGCAGAAATATACTTGAAGTAAATAACGGATAAATTGCAGTGAGGCGGGAGACCCTCAATTTTGTCAACATGCCTTGCGCAGGCGTTTACTATGGAGGACAGAGAATGAACTTCAATCCAATATTGCGGCCAGCATGCAGCCAGCGGCTAAGGAAAGGGTGAATCAAACATCTGAAAACTCCACCCATATGACCGAAAACCGGTCCCGCCAAATTCAGGTGACAGGTTCCCTTTAAGAAAAGGAAGAACCTTCAGGTATGGGGCCTGGAGAGGTTGAGGAAACCCCTCAACTCAGGTCTGCTCTGGGTCACATCTTGTACCAGACTCCCCAGGGAACTTTTTAGATCCCCGACTTGTCTAGACAGAGACTGCAGGAAGCTCCTCCTATTGAAACTTGGTGACAGGGTCCAATAGGATCTATACCCAATTCTGTGTGAGATTGTACATTGTGAGAATGATATAGATCATGTATTTCAAAAGCAGATGGTACTGCAGCTCAGCAATGGAAAAGTGCACTTAATAGAACACTGAAACACATACCTGCGGAATATATGAGATTAGTGAGTGTTGGATTCATTTAAATGATACAACAGGAAGAGGATAACTTAGGAGTGAGTTGCAATGTGCAGAAGCTACTCATGGTCTAGGGTTACTTAAAGGGACAGTCACACTCTGACCGGGTCACTACAATTGCGTAACAAACAGGGAATCCCTGCATGTGCTGAGGCTGTCTAACAGCTGCAAATCATGCAGTCACAGGAACTTGAACATACCGTGTATACTCTAGTATAAGCAGAGTCTATCAGCACAATTTTTGGGCTGAAAACATCACCCTTGGCTTATGCTCGAGTCATTGTATCAGAAGACGGCAGTGGAGCAGCAGTGGCGGAGCAGCAGTGGCGGAGCAGCAGTGGCGGAGCAGCGGGTCACAGGAGGCAGGAGCCGGCTGCTGTGGATAAAGCCTATGCTCGCTGCTAAGAAGAAATGCATATTCACTGCACTGGCAATAAATATTCATTTTTCTTATAGCGTGCACAGTGTCAGCTACAGCCGCTGGCATCCAGCAGCTGCCGGGCAATCACGGGTGCACACTATTAAGAGTTATAAAGACAGTATACACATCTTGCAGCGGCATACTATTCCATCCGGTTTGCATATGGTTGGACTATCATTTATTTTTAAACAGCACAATAACCCCAAACACACCTCCAGACTGTGTAAGGGCTATTTGACCAAGAAGGAGAGTGATGGGGTGATATACCAAATGACCTGGCCTCCACAGTCACCAGACCTGAACCCATTCAAGATTGTTTGGGGTGAGCTGGACCGCAGAGTGAAGGCAAAAGGGCCAACAAGTGCTAAGCATCTCTGGGAACTCCATCAAGATTGTTGGAAGACCATAACCATTGACTACCTCTTTAAGCTCTTCAAGAGAATGCCAAGAGTGTGCAAAGCAGTCATCAAAGCAAAAGGTGACTTCTTTGAAGAACCTAGAATATCTATATATATAATTGTCTAAGGGGTACTTCCGTCTTTCTGTCGGCAACTTCCGTAACGGAAATCCAGCATCACTGATCTGCCTGTCATGGCTGCCACGACCAATCAGTGACGGGCACAGTCTGATTAGTCCCTCCCCTACTCCCCTGCAGTCAGTGTCTGGCACCTGCTCTGTAATCCCCTCCAGTACCGCACGCCGTTACCGCTGCTATTAACCCTGTGTGTCCCCAACTTTTTTACTATTGATGCTGCTATCCTCGCCTTCTGTCGTCTGACGATGCGCTTGTGCCGGCCGCCATCTTCTGTTCCCATATGTTATGTGCGTGGCTGCTATATACTACGTGGGTTGTGTTATATAGTATGTGGGCTGTGTTATATACTGTTTGGGCTGCGTTATATACTGCGTGGCCACTGTTATATACTGCGTGGCCTGTATTAACGCATCGGGTATTCTACAATATGTATGTATGTATACAGCAGCCACATAGTATATAGCACAGGCCACGTAGTATTTGCTATATACTACGTGGCCTCTGCTATATACTATGTGACTGCTATATACATACATACATACATATTCTAGAATACCCGATGCGTTAGAATCGGGCCACCATCTAGTAAGACATAATTTCAGTTGTTTCACATTTTTTTGTTAAGTATATAATTCCACATGTGTTAATTCATAATTTTGATGCCTTCAGTGTGAATGTACAATTTTCATAGTCATGAAAATACAGAAAAATCTTTAAATGAGAAGGTGTGTCCAAACTTTCGGTCTGTACTTTATATTGACATAACATTATAGCCTATGATCTGCTTTGTGTACTTATAACTACAGCAAATCATCAATATTCATTGTATTGCCACAGCTTCTGTCCCCACTGAGAAGTGAAGCTCCATTAGTGACATCCGTTTCATAGGTTGGGCTAGTCTTTGTTGTACTTAGTCATTAAAGAACTTTTAGAATAACCCTTTAAGAGCCATTCCAACAAGTTCAACATAAGAGCAGAATGTAAGATTCTGAAATAAGTGCCTACATTTTAAAAAGGGATTATACTGTAAATTGCTTTTGCCTTTACAAATGCAAAGTGCAGGAGTAAGTCAGAAAAAGCTTTTACATATTAGAATTATACAGTGGGCCTCAAGAAAACAGAACCAGAAGTTAATTCTTTTTGAGACTCATTCATCAAAAATCTCTTAAAATAAAAAAAGTCTTTGTTGCCCAGAGTGTGAAAAATGAGTGTGAGCCATCATACCCTTTCCTGTCAGTAGTATGGTCCACATTGGGGTAGGTGGAGTGTCCAAAGGCCATATTAGATTAAAAAAGAGTTGAGATAGTGTTGTCCTTTGTACACATACGTCCATCCAAAGAAACACGGGATTGTGTTGCTGGTCAAATTTCAGGCTGTCCTGCAAAAAAACAATTGGCGTGGTTTGGCACTACGGTGGCATAACACAATATCCGTAAAAAAATTGTAAATTCCAAGTTAATTGTTGCAGACATCTAGAAGAGACACCCTAAGGAAGACTACATTGTAATTTTTCCTGCAGGAGCATGTCAGCTAAACAACATGTCACAATGTATTAACATCACGTTACCTGAAATGATACTAAATGTCAGTTATGTAACAGTTAAAGAAGGGGGAAGGAAAAGAAGCAAGTGGTATAATCCTGTTATCTACTGGATAGTAGATATTAGTAGCTATTTTGATTTCTAGCATCTCATGTAACAGATAAGTAGGTCATCCTTCAATCATCCATTGTCCTCTAAAAACCATACAGTACAAGGCCAACAAGGTTTCGCTTTTTGTGGCCCAGCCTTTTCAATAGCAGGTGTGCTAGGTAGAGTTGAGCGACCTTGACCTTTTTAGAGTCGAGCCAGGTTTCGCGAAACCCGACTATCTCAAAAGTCGGGTCGAGTGAAATCGGCCGATTATGACGTAAAGTCGGGATCGACCGAAACACGAAACCCAATGCAAGTCAATGGGGCAGCATAGTCGGCAGTAAGTGGGGGCCAGGAAAACACCTAGAGTGCCCATTTTAATGTCAAAACCATCCATTCTTCTTAATGAAGCTTGTCAAGCGTAATTTACCTTATAATAATTGGAAGGCATTTGAAATTGGGGGTCATTTGGCTAAAGTTGTGGTGGGTAGGGCTGGTTCAAGTAATTAGTGGGCCCAGGAAATCTGGACCACGTCACGGCAGTGGAGCAGGGAGAGGTAAGTATTTCAACTTTGCAAGTGCTGTGAACCTGAGCAAGCAGGGGGGGCCCACTCATTGGCATTGGCACTGGCACAGGGCCCCTCAAAGTACAGCGGTGTGTTTGCACGGCGGGGGCGCCTCCCACCGGCAGCAACACTTTTGCGTACCATGAGAGGCCCTGTGCCAGTGACGTCGCCAACTAGTATTCCTCCCCCCACCTGATGAAGGAACCTGCACTTTCATCTGCACCTTCCTGTTTGTCCCCGTGTAAGGTGGTATGGTATGCGGGAAGGGGGACCTGACTTTCAGCAGGGTCACAATCTTGCAGTGTAGCGTGCACGTGAAATGTTGCGTTATGGGTCAATGTACCAGTAGACTCATCTATCACTGGCTGGGCAATGGGCAGGATGAGGAGGAAACACAGATATAGGCCCAAAGAATAAAGTGGGCTAAATGCAGTTCAAAATTGGTAACACAGGACTAATCAGGGGGCATTGCAGTGGAGGACAACTGCAATGAGAGGCTGACACAGAGAGTAGGCCCAAATCAGTAAGTAGTCGAAATGCAGTTCAAGATTGGCAACAGTAGTAAACAGGCGGCACAGCTTTGTTCAGTGGAGGAGAACAGCAAGGAGTGGCAGACACCGATAGTAGGCCCCAACCCAACTAGTAGGCCAAATGCAGTCTAACATTAACAACTACTTAACGAGCGCCTGAAAACGGAATTTCAGGACAGGAAACCAGGAGAACAGCAAGGAGCAGCAGACACCGATAGTAGGCTCCAAACCAACTAGTACGCCAAATGCAGTTGTTCCGTTTAACCACAATTTAATGAGAGCCTGAAGATAGAAGTTCAGGAAAGGCAACCTGGAGAACACCTTGGAGTGGAACACACCATCTCTCTACACCCCATACCCAATTTGTAGGTCTAATGCAGCGTAGTTTCCAACAACTACTAAACGAGAGCATGATGATCGAAGCATTGGCGAGGAAACCTGGGGAACACCTTGGAGTGGAACACACCATCTCTCTACACCCCATACCCAATTTGTAGGCCTAATGCAGCGTAGTTTCCAACAACTACTAAACGAGAGCATGATGATCGAAGCATTGGCGAGGAAACCTGGGGAACACCTTGGAGTGGAACACACCATCTCTCTACAGTGGAACACACCATCTCTCTACACCCCATACCCAATTTGTAGGCCTAATGCAGCGTAGTTTCCAACAACTACTAAACGAGAGCCGGAAGATCGAAGCTCAGGAAAGGCAACCTGGGGAACACCTTGGAGTGGAACACACCATCTCTCTACACCCCATACCCAATTTGTAGGCCTAATGCAGCGTAGTTTCCAACAACTACTAAACGAGAGCCGGAAGATCGAAGCAATGGAGAGGAAACCTGGGGAACACCTTGGAGTGTAACACACCATCTCTCTACACCCCATACCCAATTTGTAGGCCTAATGCAGCGTAGTTTCCAACAACTACTAAACGAGAGCCGGAAGATCGAAGCTCAGGAAAGGCAACCTGGGGAACACCTTGGAATGGAACACACCATCTCTCTACACCCCATATCCAATTTGTAGGCCCAATGCAGCGTAGTTTCCAACAACTATTAAACGAGAGCCGGAAGATCGAAGCTCAGGAAAGGCAACCTGGGGAACACCTTGGAGTGTAACAAACCCTCTCTCTACACCACGGAAGGGCTGATTCTTAGGAAGGAAGGCTGTCGGAAAGAAGCAGGGCGCGTCCGAGGGTGATTATATTCTTATTAGGTATATACTCACCCTCGGACGCGCCCTGCTTCTTTATTTGTAATGAATGTTTATTTGCAATGTGGTTTTGACTTACTCTATTTTTTTGGTAAATAATGATTTTATTATTTTCATTGTTTTGCATCTCCTTGGCAATAATATAAAGAAGACGCGACAGGACAACACTCGGTGGATGCCATATCTGTGTTTAAAATTGAAAAAACCTTTCAGTTAACTACTTGCAGGAGAAAGTTATTGTAGCTGGTGGCCATTTTTAGTACTGTACCAGATTTTTGTTGTATGTGTTTGTTTTTAATGTTAAAATGTCTGCATTTGATATCTCTCCAGTATTTTCTTTTTTATAAGCAAAATACTTATTTTTATGTTTTCTGATGTTGGATCCAGGGGTACACGGGCAGCAGTGGTGTGGTCAGTGGAGGCCTAGTGGAAGGAGTGACCGCAGACAGGCATCGAAGGCCTAAAATAATAACACATGGCTGTAGGCAATTTTAAATTGGTTCCAGGGGTACACGGGCAGCAGTGGTGTGGTCAGTGGAGGCCTAGTGGAAGGAGTGACCGCAGACAGGCATCGAAGGCCTAAAATAATAACACATGGCTGTAGGCAATTTTAAATTGGTTCCAGGGGTACACGGGCAGCAGTGGTGTGGTCAGTGGAGGCCTAGTGGAAGGAGTGACCGCAGACAGGCATCGAAGGCCTAAAATAATAACACATGGCTGTAGGCAATTTTAAATTGGTTCCAGGGGTACACGGGCAGCAGTGGTGTGGTCAGTGGAGGCCTAGTGGAAGGAGTGACCGCAGACAGGCATCGAAGGCCTAAAATAATAACACATGGCTGTAGGCAATTTTAAATTGGTTCCAGGGGTACACGGGCAGCAGTGGTGTGGTCAGTGGAGGCCTAGTGGAAGGAGTGACCGCAGACAGGCATCGAAGGCCTAAAATAATAACACATGGCTGTAGGCAATTTTAAATTGGTTCCAGGGGTACACGGGCAGCAGTGGTGTGGTCAGTGGAGGCCTAGTGGAAGGAGTGACCGCAGACAGGCATCGAAGGCCTAAAATAATAACACATGGCTGTAGGCAATTTTAAATTGATTCCAGGGGTACACGGGCAGCAGTGGTGTGGTCAGTGGAGGCCTAGTGGAAGGAGTGACCGCAGACAGGCATCGAAGGCCTAAAATAATAACACATGGCTGTAGGCAATTTTAAATTGGTTCCAGGGGTACACGGGCAGCAGTGGTGTGGTCAGTGGAGGCCTAGTGGAAGGAGTGACCGCAGACAGGCATCAAAGGCCTAAAATAATAAGACATGGCTGTAGGCAATTTTAAATTGGTTCCAGGGGTACACGGGCAGCAGTGGTGTGGTCAGTGGAGGCCTAGTGGAAGGAGTGACCGCAGACAGGCATCGAAGGCCTAAAATAATAGCACCTGGCTGTAGGCAATTTTAAATTGGTTCCGGGGTTTTACACGGGCAGCAGTGGTGTGGTCAGTGGAGGCCTAGTGGAAGGAGTCACCGCAGACAGGCATCGAAGGCCTAAAATAATAACATATGGCTGTAGGCAATTTTAAATTGGTTACAGGGGTACACGGGCAGCAGTGGTGTGGTCAGTGGAGGCCTAGTGGAAGGAGTCACCGCAGACAGGCATCGAAGGCCTAAAATAATAACACATGGCTGTAGGCAATTTTAAATTGGTTACAGGGGTACACGGGCAGCAGTGGTGTGGTCAGTGGAGGCCTAGTGGAAGGAGTGACCACAGACAGGCATCGAAGGCCTAACATAACAAAAATGTCAATACAATGGTATTGTCAGTGGCAGGCATTGAAGGATGTCAGCGCATAGACTAAACATTGGTGGAGCTGTGAGATAATTTTGCAAGTGGTAGAGCACTGTTTGAGCTGGGGTGGGGGGAAACTGTCTTGTGGCCGGCGGTACAGGCCCAGGGCCCCTCATATTACAACGGTGTGTCTGACGTTGGGTGCGCACCACCACCGCCAGAGACACTTTATTGTACTAGGAGGGACCCAGTGGCAGTGCCGTCGACCAAAAGCGGGCTCACCCACCTCTTCAGACAAACTGCACTCTCACGGGTGCTGTCGCCAAGTGTCGATACCACGGCCCCGTGTGGGGAGTTTGGCCATTTAGTGAGGTGTAAACATGTCGTATGCTGGACAATCAGGTGCAGAAAATTACGAGATTGGAAAAGGCATTCAGAATAGTCCACAGGCAAGACCTTTTCATAGGAAAGCTAGGTGTCAGCCGGGCAAGGTGGGGCAAAAGATTTCGAAATCCAGTTGTGGTTCATTTTAATGAAGGTTAGATCATCTACATTTTGGGTAGCCAGACGAGTCCTTTTTTCTGTTAGTATTGAACCTGCAGCACTGAATACTCTTTCTGATAGGACACTAGCTGCCGGGCAAGCAAGCTCCTGCAATGCATATTCTGCCAATTCTGGCCAGGTGTCTAATTTTGATGCCCAGTAATCAAATGGGAATGACGGTTGAGGGAGAACATCGATAAGGGATGAAAAATAGTTTGTAACCATACTGGACAAATGTTGTCTCCTGTCACTTTGAATTGATGCTGCAGTACCTGTCCTGTCTGCGGTCATAGCAAAATCACTCCACAACCTGGTCAGAAAACCCCTCTGGCCAACGCCACTTCTGATTTCTGCCCCTCTAACTACTCTGGTCTGCTGGCCCCTGCAGCTCGTGTGAGAACGATCACGGGCGCTGTGTGCAGGGAATGCCAGAAGCAAACGGTCAACAAGAGTTGATTGTTTGGTTGCTAATATTAGTTCCAAGTTCTCATGTGGCATTATATTTTGCAATTTGCCTTTATAGCGAGGATCAAGGAGGCAGGCCAACCAGTAATCGTCATCATTCATCATTTTAGTTATGCGTGTGTCCCTTTTGAGGATACGTAAGGCATAATCCGCCATGTGGGCCAAAGTTCCAGTTCTCAAATCTGCGGTTGTGCTTGGTTGAGGGGCAGTTTCAGGCAAATCCACGTCACTTGTGTCCCTCAAAAAACCAGAACCCGGCCTTGCCGCGCCACCAATTTCCAGTGGCCCCGGAAAAGCTTCCTCATTAAAAATATAATCATCCCCATCATCGTCCTCGTCCTCCTCCTCCTCTTCGCCCGCTACCTCGTCCTGTACACTGCCCTGGCCAGACAATGGCTGACTGTCATCAAGGCTTTCCTCTTCCTCAGCTGCAGACACCTGATCCTTTATGTGCGTCAAACTTTGCATCAGCAGACGCATTAGGGGGATGCTCATGCTTATTATGGCGTTGTCTGCACTAACCAGCCGTGTGCATTCCTCAAAACACTGAAGGACTTGACACATGTCTTGAATCTTCGACCACTGCACACCTGACAACTCCATGTCTGCCATCCTACTGCCTGCCCGTGTATGTGTATCCTCCCACAAAAACATAACAGCCCGCCTCTGTTCACACAGTCTCTGAAGCATGTGCAGTGTTGAGTTCCACCTTGTTGCAACGTCTATGATTAGGCGATGCTGGGGAAGGTTCAAAGAACGCTGATAGGTCTGCATACGGCTGGAGTGTACGGGCGAACGGCGGATATGTGAGCAAAGTCCACGCACTTTGAGGAGCAGGTCGGATTACCCCGGATAACTTTTCAGGAAGCACTGCACCACCAGGTTTAAGGTGTGAGCCAGGCAAGGAATGTGTTTCAGTTGGGAAAGGGAGATGGCAGCCATGAAATTCCTTCCGTTATCACTCACTACCTTGCCTGCCTCAAGATCTACAGTGCCCAGCCACGACTGCGTTTCTTTCTGCAAGAACTCGGACAGAACTTCCGCGGTGTGTCTGTTGTCGCCCAAACACTTCATAGCCAATACAGCCTGCTGACGTTTGCCAGTAGCTGCCCCATAATGGGAGACCTGGTGTGCAACAGTGGCAGCTGCGGATGGAGTGGTTGTGCGACTGCGGTCTGTGGACGAGCTCTCGCTTCTGCAGGAGGACGAAGAGGAGGAGGAGGGGGTGCGAACGGCTACAGCCAATTGTTTCCTAGACCGTGGGCTAGGCAGAACTGTCCCAAACTTGCTGTCCCCTGTGGACCCTGCATCCACCACATTTACCCAGTGTGCCGTGATGGACACGTAACGTCCCTGGCCATGCCTACTGGTCCATGCATCTGTTGTCAGGTGCACCTTTGTGCTCACAGATTGCCTGAGTGCATGGACGATGCGCTCTTTAACATGCTGGTGGAGGGCTGGGATGGCTTTTCTGGAAAAAAAGTGTCGACTGGGTAGCTCGTAGCGTGGTACAGCGTAGTCCATCAGGGCTTTGAAAGCTTCGCTTTCAACTAACCGGTAGGGCATCATCTCTAACGAGATTAGTCTAGCTATGTGTGCGTTCAAACCCTGTGTACGCGGATGCGAGGCTAAGTACTTCCTTTTTCTAACCATAGTCTCATGTAGGGTGAGCTGGACTGGAGAGCTGGAGATCGTGGAACTAGCGGGGGTGCCGGTGGACATGGCAGACTGAGAGACGGTGGGAGATGGTATTGTTGCCACCGGTGCCCTAGATGCAGTGTTTCCTACTACAAAACTGGTGATTCCCTGACCCTGACTGCTTTGGCCTGGCAAAGAAACCTGCACAGATACTGCAGGTGGTGCGGAAAATGGTGGCCCTACACTGCCGGAAGGGATGTTGCGTTGCTGACTAGCTTCATTGGCCGAGGGTGCTACAACCTTAAGGGACGTTTGGTAGTTAGTCCAGGCTTGCAAATGCATGGTGGTTAAATGTCTATGCATGCAACTTGTATTGAGACTTTTCAGATTCTGTCCTCTGCTTAAGGTAGTTGAACATTTTTGACAAATGACTTTGCGCTGATCAATTGGATGTTGTTTAAAAAAATGCCAGACTGCACTCTTTCTAGCATCGGATACCTTTTCAGGCATTGCAGACTGAGCTTTAACCGGATGGCCACGCTGTCCTCCAACAGGTTTTGGCTTGGCCACGCGTTTTGGGCAAGATACGGGCCCGGCAGATGGAACCTGTTGCGATGTTGATGCCTGCTGCGGCCCCTCCTCCTCCGCTTCAGAACTGCTGCCGCCTGCACCCTGTTCCCCCAATGGCTGCCAATCGGGGTCAAGAACTGGGTCATCTATTACCTCTTCTTGTAGCTCGTGTGCAACTTCGTCTGTGTCACCGTGTCGGTCGGTGGTATAGCGTTAGTGATGGGGCAACATAGTCTCATCAGGGTCTGATTCTTGATCAGCACCCTGCGAGGGCAATGTTGTGGTCTGAGTCAAAGGACCAGCATAGTAGTCTGGCTGTGGCTGTGCATCAGTGCACTCCATGTCAGATTCAACTTGTAATGGGCATGGACTGTTAACTGCTTCACTTTCTAAGCCAGGGACGGTATGTGTAAGGAGCTCCATGGAGTAACCCGTTGTGTCGCCTGCTGCATTCTTCTCTGTTGTTGTTTTTGCTGAAGAGGACAAGGAAGCGACTTGTCCCTGACCGTGAACATCCACTAACGACGCGCTGCTTTGACATTTACCAGTTTCACGAGAGGAGGCAAAAGAGCTAGAGGCTGAGTCAGCAAGATAAGCCAAAACTTGCTCTTGCTGCTCCGGCTTTAAAAGCGGTTTTCCTACTCCCAGAAAAGGGAGCGTTCGAGGCCTTGTGTAGCCAGACGACGAACCTGGCTCCACAGCTCCAGACTTAGGTGCAATATTTTTTTTCCCACGACCAGCTGATGCTCCACCACTACCACTACCCTCATTACCAGCTGACAATGAACGCCCCCGGCCACGACCTCTTCCACCATACTTCCTCATTGTTTTAAAAACATAAACAAACTAACGGTATTTGTTGCTGTCACACAAATTACACGGTGAGCGATAACTTCAGTATGATTTAGCTACCCCTTTACAGGTGAGTGAGACCACAACGAAAATCAGGCACAATGTTACACACTCTGTTGTTGGTGGCAACAAATGAGAGAGATGCCACACACGCAGGACTGTCACTGAAGCACAAATGTAAATATTAATCTCCCACTGATTTGATTTTTTTTTTTTTTTTAAGGGAGACTTTAGGAAAAAAAAATAATAGAATAAAATGATTTTTTTCAGGAAGAATTTAGAAACCAAATAAAATAAAATGATTTTTTCAGGGAGAATTTAGAAAACAAATAAAACAAAAAAAGGCTTTCTATGGCCCACTGAGTGAGAGATGACGCACACAGGAGTCAGGAGTGGCACACAAGCCCAGAGGCCAATATTTATCTCCCACTGATTGATGTAGTGATTTTTTCAGGTAGATTTTGGAACCCAAATCAAGCTAAAAAAAATAATAGGCTTTCTATGGCCCACAATTGGAGAGAGAGAGAGAGAGATGGCACACCCAGGAGTCAAGACTGGCACACAAGCAGAAAGGGCAATATTAATCTCCCACTGATTTGGTTTTTTTTGTTTTTTTCAGGGAGACTTTAGGAAAAAAAAAATAGAATAAAATGATTTTTTCAGGAAGAATTTAGAAACCAAATAAAATAAAATGATTTTTTCAGGGAGAATTTAGAAAACAAATAAAACAAAAAAAGGCTTTCTATGGCCCACTGAGTGAGAGATGACGCACACAGGAGTCAGGAGTGGCACACAAGCCCAGAGGCCAATATTTATCTCCCACTGATTGATGTAGTGATTTTTTCAGGTAGATTTTGGAACCCAAATCAAGCTAAAAAAAATAATAGGCTTTCTATGGCCCACAATTGGAGAGAGAGAGAGAGAGATGGCACACCCAGGAGTCAAGACTGGCACACAAGCAGAAAGGGCAATATTAATCTCCCACTGATTTGTTTTATTTTGTTTTTTTCAGGGAGACTTTAGGAAAAAAAAATAGAATAAAATGATTTTTTCAGGAAGAATTTAGAAACCAAATAAAATAAAATGATTTTTTCAGGGAGAATTTAGAAAACAAATAAAACAAAAAAAGGCTTTCTATGGCCCACTGAGTGAGAGATGACGCACACAGGAGTCAGGAGTGGCACACAAGCCCAGAGGCCAATATTTATCTCCCACTGATTGATGTAGTGATTTTTTCAGGTAGATTTTGGAACCCAAATCAAGCTAAAAAAATAATAGGCTTTCTATGGCCCACAATTGGAGAGAGAGAGAGAGATGGCACACCCAGGAGTCAAGACTGGCACACAAGCAGAAAGGGCAATATTAATCTCCCACTGATTTTTTTTTTTGTTTTTTTTTCAGGGAGACTTTAGGAAAAAAAAAAATAGAATAAAATGATTTTTTCAGGAAGAATTTAGAAACCAAAGAAAATAAAATGATTTTTTCAGGGAGAATTTAGAAAACAAATAAAACAAAAAAAGGCTTTCTATGGCCCACTGAGTGAGAGATGACGCACACAGGAGTCAGGAGTGGCACACAAGCCCAGAGGCCAATATTTATCTCCCACTGATTGATGTAGTGATTTTTTCAGGTAGATTTTGGAACCCAAATCAAGCTAAAAAAAATAATAGGCTTTCTATGGCCCACAATTGGAGAGAGAGAGAGAGATGGCACACCCAGGAGTCAAGACTGGCACACAAGCAGAAAGGGCAATATTAATCTCCCACTGATTTGTTTTTTTTTGTTTTTTTTTCAGGAAGACTTTAGGAAAAAAAAAATAGAATAAAATGATTTTTTCAGGAAGAATTTAGAAACCAAATAAAATAAAATGATTTTTTCAGGGAGAATTTAGAAAACAAATAAAACAAAAAAAGGCTTTCTATGGCCCACTGAGTGAGAGATGACGCACACAGGAGTCAGGAGTGGCACACAAGCCCAGAGGCCAATATTTATCTCCCACTGATTGATGTAGTGATTTTTTCAGGTAGATTTTGGAACCCAAATCAAGCTAAAAAAATAATAGGCTTTCTATGGCCCACAATTGGAGAGAGAGAGAGAGATGGCACACCCAGGAGTCAAGACTGGCACACAAGCAGAAAGGGCAATATTAATCTCCCACTGATTTGTTTTTTTTTTTGTTTTTTTCAGGGAGACTTTAGGAAAAAAAAAATAGAATAAAATGATTTTTTCAGGAAGAATTTAGAAACCAAATAAAATAAAATGATTTTTTCAGGGAGAATTTAGAAAACAAATAAAACAAAAAAAGGCTTTCTATGGCCCACTGAGTGAGAGATGACGCACACAGGAGTCAGGAGTGGCACACAAGCCCAGAGGCCAATATTTATCTCCCACTGATTGATGTAGTGATTTTTTCAGGTAGATTTTGGAACCCAAATCAAGCTAAAAAAAATAATAGGCTTTCTATGGCCCACAATTGGAGAGAGAGAGAGAGATGGCACACCCAGGAGTCAAGACTGGCACACAAGCAGAAAGGGCAATATTAATCTCCCACTGATTTGTTTTTTTTTTGTTTTTTTTCAGGGAGACTTTAGGAAAAAAAAAATAGAATAAAATGATTTTTTCAGGAAGAATTTAGAAACCAAATAAAATAAAATGATTTTTTCAGGGAGAATTTAGAACCCAAATAAAGCAAAAAAAATGGGCTTTCTATGGCCCACTGAGTGAGAGATGATGCACACAGGAGTCAGGAGTGGCACACAAGCCCTGAGGCCAATATTTTTCTCCCACTGATTGATGTAGTGATTTTTTCAGGTAGATTTTAGAACCAAAATCAAGCAAAAAAATAAATAGGCTTTCTATGGCCCACTGAGTGAGTGATGATGCACACAGGAGTCAAGAGTGGCACACAAGCCCTGAGGCCAATATTTTTCTCCCACTGATTGATGTAGTGATTTTTTCAGGTAGATTTTATAACCCAAATCAAGCAAAAAAATAAATAGGCTTTCTATGGCCCACTGAGTGAGAGATGACACACACAGGGATGGCACTCTAGCAGAAATGTCAATCTTAATCTCCCACAAAAAAAAAAAAAAAAACAGGGAGTGTCCTTCAATTACTATCTCCCTGCAGTAATCTCAGCCAGGTATGGCAGGCAGCAATAAGGAGTGGACTGATGCACAAATTAAATAAAAAGTGTGTACAAACCAAAAAGATAGCTGTGCAGAAAGGAAGGAACAAGAGGATTTGTGCTTTGAAAAAAGCAGTTGGTTTGCACAGCGGCGTACACACAGCAATGCAGCTATCAGGGAGCCTCCTAGGGCAGCCCAATGAGCTACAGCGCTGAGGGGGAAAAAAAAAAATGTAGCTTCCACTGTCCCTGCACACCGAAGGTGGTGTTGGGCAGTGGAAATCGCTACAGCACAAGCGGTTTGGTGGTTAATGGACCCTGCCTAACGCTATCCCTGCTTCTGACGAAGCGGCAGCTACCTCTCCCTAAGCTCAGATCAGCAGCAGTAACATGGCGGTCGGCGGGAACTCCCCTTTATAGCCCCTGTGACGCCGCAGACAGCAAGCCAATCACTGCAATGCCCTTCTCTAAGATGGTGGGGACCAGGACCTATGTCATCACGCTGCCCACACTCTGCGTTTACCTTCATTGGCTGAGAAATGGCGCTTTTCGCGTCATTGAAACGCGACTTTGGCGCGAAAGTCGCGTACCGCATGGCCGACCCCGCACAGGGGTCGGATCGGATTTCATGAAACCCGACTTTGCCAAAAGTCGGCGACTTTTGAAAATGAACGACCCGTTTCGCTCAACCCTAGTGCTAGGTGGAACTGTTTGTGGTCCAGAAACAGCAGATCCAGAGAAGATACAAGTTGTGTCATTAATACCCAGGAAAACACCTTGCTGGCTTTTATCCTAGGTCACATTAAAAGGCTTGTTAAAAAGTCGATAATGACTTGTAGAATTGCTTCTTCCAATAAAAGGCACTAGTCCTCTTCCGTTCTAAAGAGACAATTTGCATATTATATTTTTTGGACATTTATCCAAGTATATAGAATGGTCTCACACTCAAACGGCAACAAAAAGTGCAGTTGTATTTGTTGCAATTGTTACACATTTTTATCCATATCCATATATCTTACCTACTGATGATCCACCATGGAGAAACGCGTTGAGGTTTCATGATCACCATCAAATCTTAAGTACCTTCAAGCTTACTGTTAGCAACATTTAGCACTTGTCCTGTGCTTCATATGTCCATTAAGGCATCTGTTTTGGCATTTTTTAATCTTTGCCTCATGATTGGCAATGGCTGTCCTTGTGTTAACATTTGAGTGACATTAGGGATACCAAGGGACAGCCATCGTGGAGCGGGGGCGCCATTCCGCTGACCGGTAGGGTGCCAACCTCTGCTTTAGGAAGGCTACACAGTAACAGGGAACAGTTTAGCAAGGTACTAATTTTATGCACTTGTCACTTTATTGATGTGGTGTTGTGTTCACCTCTTCTTTGCACATGCTTTCTATTTTTGCCTACCTCATTATTAATCCTCAAAACGGCAACCCCTATATACTCCTCTCTATGTCTGTGTAAATGGGTGACTATGTGACCCACCAGCATAGGAACATCTGGGAGATTAAGGGCTATGTTTATGTTTAGGGTGCCAACCTCCGCTGTTAGGTAGGCATTTGATAATAGGTAACAAATATTAGGGTGTTGGTAGCCAGCACAGTTGTTTGGTCTATGGATGTTAATGTCTTAATTTTTAGGCATAATAAAAGTTATGTTTTATCTTAAACATCTGTGATATATAAGGTTCCATATTAATAATTTTGATTTTTGTCCTTATAAGTGTATTTGGATGTAAATTTTCTACCAAGGGAGTACACATCAATTCTGAGTACTATATATTGCAATCACTGGTATTTGCATGATATACAGTGTGTCCGTAAAGTCATGGTGCACTTTTGACCAGTCACTGGAAAGCAAAAAAAACGATAGAAATGTGAAATCTGTTCCAAATAAAAGAAAAACACTCCCAGTTTCATGACTATTCAGTGCAAATCGATGTGGGCTCTATTTGTTGCCGTACACACATTCAAACGATAGTGAAGTTCTTGCCACACACGGGTAAGGACGTCTGGTGTAACAGAGTGAATAACGTCTGTGATTCTCTGTTTTAAGTGATTAATGTCATTGATACGCCTGCCTATCCACCGCCGGGGGAATGTTCTATCCAGAAACTCAAGAACAATGGTAACGCAGTGTGGAGGAGCGTCCTCCTGTTGAAAGATGACATCTTTTGGAAATTGTGGCACTGCCTACCATTCCATCATGTCAAGATACTGGTTTGCCGTCACAGACCGCTCCGCGAAAAAAAATGGGCCTTTAACCTTATCATGCATCAGGCCACACCACACGTTCACTTTAGGGGTGTTCCATTCATACTGAACGTAGGCATGAGGATGTTCAGGAGCCCATATTCGGACATTATGGAGATGAACATGTCCACAGATATGGAAGGTCGCCTAATCGCTAAACACAATCTTCTGCAAAAGTCTTGCATAATTGTCAATATCATGAAGCATATCTGTAGTAAACGCATATTGTTTGGGTCTATCCGCCAGTTTGATAGCATGCAACAGCCGCCATTTTTACCCCATAAAACAGAGATGTTTCTTTAACACCCCTTCTGAACTGTAGTCTTGCTTAGGTGTAATTGTTGAGCACACACACGCACAGATTTTTTAGGGTTTCTTAGTGAGCTATCCCGTATAGCCTCTACAGACATCACTGATTGATGGCCTACCAGAATGGGGTTTCTCCACCAAACTTCCAGTTTCCTTCAACTGTTTATCCCACTGAGTAATTTTATTCCTATGTGGTGGCACTTCATTATAAACGCGCCGATATTCACGTAGCACTTTGGTCACAGAGTCAAATTTAGCGAGTCACAGAAGACACTGAATTTTCCTCTGTACCATCCACCTCTCGACTGGCATGGAAAACCACACAGCCTGTGGTTGCATGATGTCACAGACGTGGCAGCGTTTTAATCAGACTTCAGTTTATCAGGGGTTAATCTGACTGGGGGCTCAGCAACAGCTTAAATGAGTTTGTGTTGTTTGATTGGTTCTTGTTATCTCTCCTCATGAACAGGTCTGTTATGATTGGGCAAGAGAAAGTGCGCCAAAATATAAACTATAAATACTGTAACTGGTCAAAAGTGCACCATGACTTTACGGACACACTGTATTTTAATTAAGATTTAATATTTCTTCCACAAGGGCCCTGTGGTAGTTTATATTCAGGTAAATTGTATTTATTTTTATATGAAGCAAATTACTACTAATTGGTGTGTTTATATGTGCAGGAAATAATTTTTATTCAATTCTACTACATATTACTCTATTGGATGTTAGAGTTTTACCAGGGCACTTGAATCCATTAAGCATTGTGTCTTCTCCTTAGTGACACCCAATTATTTTATTGCTATTACTAAAGACTCACATGGAGCCAGAAGATAGAGATCCACATGTGAAGAGTAAGCTGGTAGACCTGAATACATTATATAGTTTAGTTCCCCAGCCCTTTATCAGCTGAAAAAGCTTAATTAAAACAGAGTTCTACTTTTAGGCTGGGGTCACACTTGCGAGTGTGATGCGAAAAACTTGCGCGAGTCTCTCGCATCAATACCTGCCGCATGCCCTTGGACCAGTATGTGCGGCTGCATGTATTTCTATGCAACCGCACACTTTGATCCCTAGTGCCAGCGGCAGTGCTGTGTATTGATGCGAGAGACTCGCGCGAGTGAGACCCTGGCCTTGGTCATGGATTAGAACATGCATTATTTCTCTGGACGTACAATTGGAACATATTCTTTACAAATACGTCAAGCTGATCTGTAATGAACATTTTTGTTTGCCATTATCTTGTCATGTTCACAGGTCTGTCTGAGACAAGTATGCCCAACAGGTTTAAAAATACACCTAGATGGTTTTGGACTTGTATGTATGAATAATGTGTGTATTGACCCTTAGTAAGCAAATACGCTGAAGGAAAACCTGTTTGCACATTGGATTTCTAGCCCATAATCTGTGATCCTCCATAAGAAGCTGCAGTGAAATGACTAGTATAATAAATGTCTTGTATACTGTACTATACAGTACCATACCATATGGAACATACTATACTGTTCTATGCTGTATTTCACACACCGTGATGTATTTTATTATTATATACTAGATGGCAGCCCGATTCTAAAGAATCGGGAGTCTAGAATCCATATATACTTTATTTATTCAAATGTAAGAATAATACAATTAATAAATAATAGTAAGAAAGAACAAAAATAATAGGCAGTAGAGTTGAGCGACCTTGACCTTTTTAGAGTCGAGCCGGGTTTTGCGAAACCCGACTATGTCCAAAGTCGGGTCGAGTGAAATCGGCCGATTATGACGTAAAGTCGGGATCGACCGAAACACGAAACCCAATGCAAGTCAATGGGGCAGCATAGTCGGCAGTGAGTGGGGGCCAGGAAAACACCTAGAGTGCCCATTTTAATGTCAAAACCATCCATTCTTCTTAATGAAGCTTGTCAAGCGTAATTTACCTTAAAATAATTGGAAGGCATTTGAAATTGGGGGTCATTTGGCTAAAGTTGTGGGGGGTAGGGCTGGTTCAAGTAATTAGTGGGCCCAGTAAATCTGGACCACGTCACGGCAGTGGAGCAGGGAGAGGTAAGTATTTCAACTTTGCAAGTGCTGTGATCCTGAGCAAGCAGGGGGGGCCCACTCGTTGGCATTGGCACTGGCACAGGGCCCCTCAAAGTACAGCGGTGTGTTTGCACGGCGGGGGCGCCTCCCACCGGCAGCAACACTTTTGCGTACTATGAGAGGCCCTGTGCCAGTGACGTCGCCAACTAGTATTCCTCCCCCCACCTGATGAAGGAACCTGCACTTTCATCTGCACCTTCCTCTTTGTCCCCGTGTAAGGTGGTATGGTATGCGGGAAGAGCAACCTGACTTTCAGCAGGGTCACAATGTTGTTGTGTAGCGTGCACGGGGAATGTTGCGTTATGGGTCAATGTACCAGCAGACTCATCTATCACTGGCTGGGCAATGGGCACGATGAAGTGGAAACACAGATATAGGCCCAAAGAAGAAAGTGGGCTAAATGCAGTTCAAAATTGGTAACACAGGAATAACCAGGGGGCATTGCAGTGGAGGACAACTGGAATGAGAGGCTGACACAGAGAGTAGGGCCAAATCAGTAAGTAGTCGAAATGCAGTTCAAAATTGGCAACCGTAGTAAACAGGCGGCACAGCTTTGTTCAGTGGAGGAGAACAGCAAGGAGTGGCAGACACCGATAGTAGGCCCCAACCCAACTAGTAGGCCAAATGCAGTCTAACATTAACAACTACTTAACGAGAGGCTGAAAATGGAATTTCAGGACAGGAAACCAGGAGAACAGCAAGGAGTGGCAGACACCGATAGTAGGCCCCAAACCAACTAGTACGCCAAATGCAGTTGTTCCATTTAACCACAATTTAATGAGAGCCTGAAGATAGAAGCTCAGGAAAGGCAACCTGGGGAACACCTTGGAGTGTAACACACCATCTCTCTCCACCCCATACCCATTTTGTAGGCCTAATGCTGTGTACTTTTCTACAACTACTAAACGAGAGTCGGAAGACCGAAGCAATGGCAAGGAAACCTGGGGAACACCTTGGAGTGTAACACACCATCTCTCTCCACCCGATACCCATTTTGTAGGCCTAATGCAGTGTAGTTTTCTACAACTACTAAACGAGAGTCGGAAGATCGAAGCAATGGCGAGGAAACCTGGAGAACACCTTGGAGTGTAACACACCATCTCTCTCCACCCCATTCCCCATTTTTTAGGCCTAATGCAGCCTACTTTCCGACACCTACTAAACGAGAGCATGAAGATCGAAGCTCAGGAAAGGCAACCTGGGGAACACCTTGGAGTGTAACAACAACCTCTCTCTACACCACGGAAGGGCTGATTCTTAGGAAGGAAGGCTGTTGTAAATAAGCATTGCGCGCCCGAGGGTGATTATATTCTTATTCGGTATCTACTCACCCTCGGACGCGCCATGCTTCTTGATTTGTAATTAATGTTTATTTGCAATGTGCTTTTGACTTACTCAATTATTTTTTTAATTATTGATTTTATTAAATTAATAGTTTAACATCTTATTGGAAATAATTTAAAGGAGACGCGACAGGACAACACTCGGTGGATGCCATATCTGTGTTAACAACTCCAAAAAAACCTTTCAGTTAACTTCTTGCAGGAGAAAGTAATTGTAGCTGGTGGACCTTTTAGTACAGTTCCAGATTTTTGTTGTGTGTTTGTTTTTAATGTTAAAATGTCTGCATTTGAGATCTCAACACGATCTTATTTTTTATAATCAAAATAATTATTTTTTTATTTTAAGATGTTGGTTCAAGGGGTACACGGGCAGCAGTAGACAGGTCAGTGGAGGCCTAGTGGAAGGAGGGACCGCAGATGCGCCACTGTTTCACCCATACACAATTTGTAGGCCTAATGCAGCGTAGTTTCCAACAGCTAGTAAACGAGAGCCGGAAGATCGAAGCTCAGGAAAGGCAACCTGGGGAACACCTTGGAGTGTAACAACAACCTCTCTCTACACCACGGAAGGGCTGATTCTTAGGAAGGAAGGCTGTTGTAAATAAGCATTGCGCGCCCGAGGGTGATTATATTCTTATTCGGTATCTACTCACCCTCGGACGCGCCATGCTTCTTGATTTGTAATTAATGTTTATTTGCAATGTGCTTTTGACTTACTCAATTATTTTTTTAATTATTGATTTTAGTAAATTAATAGTTTAACATCTTATTGGAAATAATTTAAAGGAGACGCGACAGGACAACACTCGGTGGATGCCATATCTGTGTTAACAACTCCAAAAAAACCTTTCAGTTAACTTCTTGCAGGAGAAAGTAATTGTAGCTGGTGGACCTTTTAGTACAGTTCCAGATTTTTGTTGTGTGTTTGTTTTTAATGTTAAAATGTCTGCATTTGAGATCTCAACACGATCTTATTTTTTATAATCAAAATAATTATTTTTTTATTTTAAGATGTTGGTTCAAGGGGTACACGGGCAGCAGTAGACAGGTCAGTGGAGGCCTAGTGGAAGGAGGGACCGCAGATGCGCCACTGTTTCACCCATACACAATTTGTAGGCCTAATGCAGCGTAGTTTCCAACAGCTAGTAAACGAGAGCCGGAAGATCGAAGCTCAGGAAAGGCAACCTGGGGAACACCTTGGAGTGTAACAACAACCTCTCTCTACACCACGGAAGGGCTGATTCTTAGGAAGGAAGGCTGTTGTAAATAAGCATTGCGCGCCCGAGGGTGATTATATTCTTATTCGGTATCTACTCACCCTCGGACGCGCCATGCTTCTTGATTTGTAATTAATGTTTATTTGCAATGTGCTTTTGACTTACTCAATTATTTTTTTAATTATTGATTTTATTAAATTAATAGTTTAACATCTTATTGGAAATAATTTAAAGGAGACGCGACAGGACAACACTCGGTGGATGCCATATCTGTGTTAACAACTCCAAAAAAACCTTTCAGTTAACTTCTTGCAGGAGAAAGTAATTGTAGCTGGTGGACCTTTTTAGTACAGTTCCAGATTTTTGTTGTGTGTTTGTTTTTAATGTTAAAATGTCTGCATTTGAGATCTCAACACGATCTTATTTTTTATAATCAAATTAATTTTTTAAATATTTTATTAGGTTGGTTCAAGGGGTACACGGGCCGCAGTAGACAGGTCAGTGGAGGCCTAGTGGAAGGAGTGACCGCAGACAGGCATCGAAGGCCTAAAATAATAACACATGGCTGTAGGCAATTTTAAATTGGTTCCAGGGTTACACGGGCAGCAGTGGTGTGGTCAGTGGAGGCCTAGTGGAAGGAGTGACCGCAGACAGGCATCGAAGGCCTAAAATATTAACACATGGCTGTAGGCAATTTTAAATTGGTTCCAGGGGTACTTGGGCAGCAGTGCCCTGGTCAGTGTAGTAGTAGTTGAAAGAATGTACCGCAGACAGGCATCGAAGGCCTAAAATAAAAAAATTGGGCTGGCTGTAGGCAATTTTAAATTGGTTCCAGGGTTACACGGGCAGCAGTGGTGTGGTCAGTGGAGGCCTAGTGGAAGGAGTGACCGCAGACAGGCATCGAAGGCCTAAAATAATAACACATGGCTGTAGGCAATTTTAAATTGGTTCCAGGGTTACACGGGCAGCAGTGGTGTGGTCAGTGGAGGCCTAGTGGAAGGAGTGACCGCAGACAGGCATCGAAGGCCTAAAATATTAACACATGGCTGTAGGCAATTTTAAATTGGTTCCAGGGGTACTTGGGCAGCAGTGCCCTGGTCAGTGTAGTAGTAGTTGAAAGAATGTACCGCAGACAGGCATCGAAGGCCTAAAATAAAAAAATTGGGCTGGCTGTAGGCAATTTTAAATTGGTTCCAGGGTTACACGGGCAGCAGTGGTGTGGTCAGTGGAGGCCTAGTGGAAGGAGTGACCGCAGACAGGCATCGAAGGCCTAAAATAATAACACATGGCTGTAGGCAATTTTAAATTGGTTCCAGGGTTACACGGGCAGCAGTGGTGTGGTCAGTGGAGGCCTAGTGGAAGGAGTGACCGCAGACAGGCATCGAAGGCCTAAAATAATAACACATGGCTGTAGGCAATTTTAAATTGGTTCCAGGGTTACACGGGCAGCAGTGGTGTGGTCAGTGGAGGCCTAGTGGAAGGAGTGACCGCAGACAGGCATCGACGGCCTAAAATAATCACACATGGCTGTAGGCAATTTTAAATTGGTTCCAGGGGTACACGGGCAGCAGTGGTCTGGTCAGTGGAAGTCTAGTGGAAGGAGTGACCGCAGACAGGCTTCGAAGGCCTAACATAACAAAAATGTCAAAACAATGGTATTGTCAGTGCCAGTCATTGAAGGATGTCAGCGCCTAGACTACACATTGGTGAAGCTGTGAGAGATAATTTTGCTAGTGGTAGAGCACTGTTTGAGCTGGGGGGGGGGGGAACTGGCTTGTGGCCGGCGGTACAGGCACAGGGCCCCTCATATTACAACGGTGAGTCTGACGTTGGGTGCGCACCACCACCGCCAGAGACACTTTATTGTACTATGAGGGACCCAGTGGCAGTGCCGTCGACCAAAAGCGGGCTCACCCACCTCTTCAGACAAACAGCACTCTCAAGGGTCCAAGCGCAAAGTGGCGATAGCACGACCCCGTGTGGGGAGTTTGGCCATTTCGTGAGGTGGAAACATGTCGTATGCTGGACAATCAGGTGAAGAAAATTACGAGATTGGAAAAGTCATTCAGAATAGTCCACAGGCAAGACCTTTTCATAGGAAAGCTAGGTGTCAGCCGGGCAGGGTGGGGCAAAAGATTTTGAAATCCAGTTGTGGTTCATTTTAATGAAGGTTAGATCATCTACATTTTGGGTAGACAGACGAGTCCTTTTTTCTGTTAGTATTGAACCTGCAGCACTGAATACTCTTTCTGATAGGACACTAGCTGCCGGGCAAGCAAGCTCCTGCAATGCATATTCTGCCAATTCTGGCCAGGTGTCTAATTTGGATGCCCAGTAATCAAATGGGAATGACGGTTGAGGGAGAACGTCGATAAGGGATGAAAAATAGTTTGTAACCATACTGGACAAATGTTGTCTCCTGTCACTTTGAATTGATGCTGCAGTACCTGTCCTGTCTGCGGTCCTAGAAAAATCACTCCACAACCTGGTCAGAAAACCCCTCTGGCCAACGCCACTTCTGATTTCTGCCCCTCTAACACCTCTGGTCTGCTGGCCCCTGGAGCTCGTGTGAGAACGATCACGGGCGCTGTGTGCAGGGAATGCCAGAAGCAAACGGTCAACAAGAGTTGATTGTTTTGTTGCTAATATTAGTTCCAAGTTCTCATGTGGCATAATATTTTGCAATTTGCCTTTATAGCGAGGATCAAGGAGGCAGGCCAACCAGTAATCGTCATCGTTCATCATTTTTGTAATGCGTGTGTCCCTTTTGAGGATACGCAAGGCATAATCCGCCATGTGGGCCAAAGTTCCCGTTGTCAAATCTGCGGTTGTGCTTGGTTGAGGGGCAGTTGCAGGCAAATCTACGTCACTTGTGTCCCTCAAAAAACCAGAACCCGGCCTTGCCACGCCACCAATTTCCCGTGCCCCCGGGAAAGCTTCCTCATTAAAAATATACTCATCCCCATCATCCTCCTCATCCTCCACCTCCTCTTCGCCCGGTACCTCGTCATGTACACTGCCCTGACCAGACAATCGCTGACTGTCATCAAGGCTTTCCTCTTCCTCTGGTGCAGACGCCTGATCCTTTATGTGCGTCAAACTTTGCATCAGCAGACGCATTAGGGGGATGCTCATGCTTATTATGGCGTTGTCTGCACTAACCAGCCGTGTGCATTCCTCAAAACACTGAAGGACTTGACACATGTCTTGAATCTTCGACCACTGCACACCTGACAACTCCATGTCTGCCATCCTACTGCCTGCCCGTGTATGTGTATCCTCCCACAAAAACATAACAGCCCGCCTCTGTTCGCACAGTCTCTGAAGCATGTGCAGTGTTGAGTTCCACCTTGTTGCAACGTCTATGATTAGGCGATGCTGGGGAAGGTTCAAAGAACGCTGATAGGTCTGCATACGGCTGGAGTGTACAGGCGAACGGCGGATATGTGCGCAAAGTCCACGCACTTTGAGGAGCAGGTCGGATAACCCCGGATAACTTTTCAGGAAGCACTGCACCACCAGGTTTAAGGTGTGAGCCAGGCAAGGAATGTGTTTCAGTTGGGAAAGGGAGATGGCAGCCATGAAATTCCTTCCGTTATCACTCACTACCTTGCCTGCCTCAAGATCTACAGTGCCCAGCCACGACTGCGTTTCTTGCTGCAAGAACTCGGACAGAACTTCCGCGGTGTGTCTATTGTCGCCCAAACACTTCATAGCCAATACAGCCTGCTGACGTATGCCAGTAGCTGCCCCATAATGGGAGACCTGGTGTGCAACAGTGGCAGGTGCGGATGGAGTGTTTGTGCGACTGCGGTCTGTGGACGAGCTCTTGCTTCTGCAGGAGGACGAGGAGGAGGAGGAGGAGGAGGGGGTGCGAACGGCTACAGACAACTGTTTACTAGACCGTGGGCTAGGCAGAACTGTCCCAAACTTGCTGTCCCCTGTGGACCCTGAATCCACCACATTTACCCAGTGTGCCGTGATGGACACGTAACGTCCCTGGCCATGCCTACTGGTCCATGCATCTGTTGTCAGGTGCACCTTTGTGCTCACAGATTGCCTGAGTGCATGGACGATGCGCTCTTTAACATGCTGGTGGAGGGCTGGGATGGCTTTTCTGGAAAAAAAGTGTCGACTGGGTAGCTCGTAGCGTGGTACAGCGTAGTCCATCAGGTCTTTGAAAGCTTCGCTTTCAACTAACCGGTAGGGCATCATCTCTAACGAGATTAGTCTAGCTATGTGGGCGTTCAAACCCTGTGTACGCGGATGCGAGGCTAAGTACTTCCTTTTTCTAACCATAGTCTCATGTAGGGTGAGCTGGACTGGAGAGATGGAGATCGTGGAACTAGCGGGGGTGCCGGTGGACATGGCAGACTGAGAGACGGTGGGAGATGGTATTGTTGCCGCCGGTGCCCTAGATGCAGTGTTTCCTACTACGAAACTGGTGATTCCCTGACCCTGACTGCTTTGGCCTGGCAAAGATACCTGCACAGATACAGCAGGTGGTGCGCTAAATGGTGGTCCTACACTGCCGGAAGGGATGTTGCGTTGATGACTAGCTTCATTGGCCGAGGGTGCAACAACCTTAAGGGACGTTTGGTAGTTAGTCCAAGCTTTCAAATGCATGGTGGTTAAATGTCTATGCATGCAACTAGTATTGAGACTTTTCAGATTCTGACCTCTGCTTAAGGAAGTAGAACATTTTTGACAGATGACTTTGCGCTGATCAATTGGATGTTGTTTAAAAAAATGCCAGACTGCACTCTTTCTAGCATCGGATACCTTTTCAGGCATTGCAGACTGAGCTTTAACCGGATGGCCACGCTGTCCTCCACCAGGTTTTGGCTTTGCCACGCGTTTTGGGCAAGATACGGGCCCGGCAGATGGAACCTGTGGCGATGTTGATGCCTGCTGCGGCCCCTCCTCCTCCTCTGCTTCAGAACTGCTGCCGCCTGCACCCTGTTCCCCCAATGGCTGCCAATCGGGGTCAAGAACTGGGTCATCTAATAACTCTTCTTGTACCTCCTGCGCAACTTCGTCTGTGTCACCGTGTCGTTCGGTGGTATAGCGTTCGTGATGGGGCAACATAGTCTCATCAGGGTCTGATTCTTGATCAGCACCCTGCGAGGGCAATGTTGTGGTCTGAGTCAAAGGACCAGCATAGTAGTCTGGCTGTGGCTGTGCGTCACTGCACTCCATGTCAGATTCAATTTGTAATGGGCATGGACTGTTAACTGCTTCACTTTCTAAGCCAGGGACGGTATGTGTAAAGAGCTCCATGGAGTAACCCGTTGTGTCGCCTGCTGCATTCTTCTCTGTTGTTGTTTTTGCTGAAGAGGACAAGGAAGTGACTTGTCCCTGACCGTGAACATCCACTAACGACGCGCTGCTTTTACTTTTACCAGTTTCACGAGAGGAGGCAAAAGAGCTAGAGGCTGAGTCAGCAAGATAAGCCAAAACTTGCTCTTGCTGCTCCGGCTTTAAAAGCGGTTTTCCTAATCCCAGAAAAGGGAGCGTTCGAGGCCTTGTGTAGCCGGACGACGAACCTGGCTCCACAGCTCCAGACTTAGGTGCAATATTTTTTTCCCCACGACCACCTGATGCTCCACCACTACCACTACCCTCATTACCAGCTGACAATGAACGCCCCCGGCCACGACCTCTTCCACTAGACTTCCTCATTGTTTTAAAAACGTAACCAAACTAACGTTATTTGTTGCAGTCACACAACTTACACGGTGAGCTATAACTTCAGTATGATTTAGCTACCCCTTTACAGGTTGGTGAGACCACCGCGAAAATCAGGCACAATGTTACACACTCTTTTTTTGGTGGCTGCAAATTAGAGAGATGCCCCACACGCAGGACTGTCACTGAAGCACAAATGTTAATATTAATGTCACACTATTATTTGTTTTTTATTTTTATTTTTTTCAGGAACACTTTAGAAACCCCCCCAAAAAAAAAAAAATTTGATTTTTGCAGGGAGAATTTAGAAAACAAATGTAACAAACTATATGCTTTCTATGGGCCACTGAGTGAGAGATGACGCACACAGGAATCAGGAGTGGCACACAAGCCCAGAGGCCAATATTTTTCTACCAATGATTGATGGAGTTATTTTCTCTGGTAGATTTTGGAACCCAAATCAAGGAAAAAAAATATAGGCTTTCTATGGACCACAATTGGAGAGAGAGAGAGAGAGAGAGAGAGAGAGAGAGAGAGAGAGAGATGGCACACCCAGGAGTCAAGACTGGCACACAAGCAGAAAGGCCAATATTAATCTCCCACTGTTTTTTTTTTTTTTTTTTTTTTTTTCAGGGAGACTTTAGAAAAAAAAATAATAAAAAAAATATGATTTTATCAGGAAGAATTTAGAAACCAAATAAAATAAAATGATTTTTTCAGGGAGAATTTATAAAACAAATAAAAACAAAAATAGGCGTTCTATGGCCCACTGACTGAGAGATGACGCACACAGGAATCAGGAGTGGCACACAAGCCCAGAGGCCAATATTTTTCTACCAATGATTGATGTAGTTATTTTCTCTGGTAGATTTTGGAACCCAAATCAAGGAAAAAAAATATAGGCTTTCTATGGACCACAATTGGAGAGAGAGAGAGAGAGAGAGAGAGAGAGAGAGAGAGAGATGGCACACCCAGGAGTCAAGACTGGCACACAAGCAGAAAGGCCAATATTAATCTCCCACTGTTTTTTTTGGTTGTTTTTTTTTTTTTTTTCAGGGAGACTTTAGAAAAAAAAATAATAAAAAAAATATGATTTTATCAGGAAGAATTTAGAAACCAAATAAAATAAAATGATTTTTTCAGGGAGAATTTAGAAAACAAATAAAACCAAAAATAGGCGTTCTATGGCCCACTGACTGAGAGATGACGCACCCAGGAGTCAAGACTGGCACACAAGCAGAAAGGCCAATATTAATCTCCCACTGTTTTTTTTTTTTTTTTTTCAGGGAGACTTTAGAAAAAAAAATAATAAAAAAAATATGATTTTATCAGGAAGAATTTAGAAACCAAATAAAATAAAATGATTTTTTCAGGGAGAATTTATAAAACAAATAAAAACAAAAATAGGCGTTCTATGGCCCACTGACTGAGAGATGACGCACACAGGAATCAGGAGTGGCACACAAGCCCAGAGGCCAATATTTTTCTACCAATGATTGATGTAGTTATTTTCTCTGGTAGATTTTGGAACCCAAATCAAGGAAAAAAAATATAGGCTTTCTATGGACCACAATTGGAGAGAGAGAGAGAGAGAGAGAGAGAGAGAGAGAGAGAGATGGCACACCCAGGAGTCAAGACTGGCACACAAGCAGAAAGGCCAATATTAATCTCCCACTGTTTTTTTTGGTTGTTTTTTTTTTTTTTTTTCAGGGAGACTTTAGAAAAAAAAATAATAAAAAAAATATGATTTTATCAGGAAGAATTTAGAAACCAAATAAAATAAAATGATTTTTTCAGGGAGAATTTAGAAAACAAATAAAACCAAAAATAGGCGTTCTATG
The DNA here is from genome assembly GCF_032444005.1 of Ranitomeya imitator. Taxonomy (NCBI): domain Eukaryota; kingdom Metazoa; phylum Chordata; class Amphibia; order Anura; family Dendrobatidae; genus Ranitomeya; species Ranitomeya imitator. Next base: position 170,230,842 of record NC_091287.1, read on the forward strand.
GCCCACTGACTGAGAGATGACGCACCCAGGAGTCAAGACTGGCACACAAGCAGAAAGGCCAATATTAATCTCCCACTGTTTTTTTTTTTTTTTTTTTTTTTTTCAGGGAGACTTTAGAAAAAAAAATAATAAAAAAAATATGATTTTATCAGGAAGAATTTAGAAACCAAATAAAATAAAATGATTTTTTCAGGGAGAATTTAGAAAACAAATAAAACCAAAAATAGGCGTTCTATGGCCCACTGACTGAGAGATGACGCACCCAGGAGTCAAGACTGGCACACAAGCAGAAAGGCCAATATTAATCTCCCACTGTTTTTTTTTTTTTTTTTTTTTTTTTCAGGGAGACTTTAGAAAAAAAAATAATAAAAAAAATATGATTTTATCAGGAAGAATTTAGAAACCAAATAAAATAAAATGATTTTTTCAGGGAGAATTTAGAAAACAAATAAAACCAAAAATAGGCGTTCTATGGCCCACTGACTAAGAGAGAGAGAGAGAGATGGAACGCTTAGTACTGGCACACAAGCCCAAAGGGCAATATTAATCTCCCTTTTTTTTTCCAGGGAGAATTTCTAAAACCCCCCCCAAAAAAAAAATAGGCTTTCTATGGCCCACTATTTGTGAGAGAGATGGGACGCTCAGGACTGGCACAGATGGCACGCTCAGGACTGGCACAGAAGCCCAGAGGCCAATATTAATCTCCCTTTTTTTCTGGGAGAATTTATAAAACCAAAAAAAAAATTAAATAGGCTTTCTATGGCCCACTATTTGTGAGAGAGATGGCACGCTCAGGACTGGCACAGATGGCACGCTCACAACTGGCACACAAGCCCAGAGGCCAATATTAATCTCCCTTTTTTCAGGGAAAATTTATAAAACCAAAAAAAAAATTAAATAGGCTTTCTATGGCCCACTATTTGTGAGAGAGATGGGACGCTCAGGACTGGCACAGATGGCACGCTCAGGACTGGCACAGAAGCCCAGAGGCCAATATTAATCTCCCTTTTTTTCTGGGAGAATTTATAAAACCAAAAAAAAAATTAAATAGGCTTTCTATGGCCCACTATTTGTGAGAGAGATGGGACGCTCAGGACTGGCACAGATGGCACGCTCAGGACTGGCACAGAAGCCCAGAGGCCAATATTAATCTCCCTTTTTTTCTGGGAGAATTTATAAAACCAAAAAAATATTTAAATAGGCTTTCTATGGCCCACTATTTGTGAGAGAGATGGCACGCTCAGGACTGGCACAGATGGCACGCTCACAACTGGCACACAAGCCCAGAGGCCAATATTAATCTCCCTTTTTTCAGGGAAAATTTATAAAACCAAAAAAAAAATTAAATAGGCTTTCTATGGCCCACTATTTGTGAGAGAGATGGCACACTCAGGACTGGCACACAAGCCCAAAGGCCAATATTAATCTCCCACTGTATTTTTATCAGGGAGAATTTATACACCCCACAAAAAAAAATACAGAAAAATGAAAAGGCTTTCTATGGCCCACTATGTGAGAGAGATGGCACACACAGGGATGGCACTCTAGCAGAAATGCCAAATTGCCAATCTTAATCTCCCACCAAAAAAAAAAAAAAAAAAAAACAGGGAATGTCCTACAATTACTATCTCCCTGCCTGCAGTAATCTCAGCCAGGTATGGCAGGCAGCTACTATCTCCCTGCCTGCAGTAATCTCAGCCAGGTATGGCAGGCAGCAATAAGGAGTGGACTGATGCACAAATGAAATAAAAAGTGTGGACAAACAAAAAAGATAGCTGTGCAGAAAGGAAGGAACAAGAGGATTTGTGCTTTGAAAAAAGCAGTTGGTTTGCACAGCGGCGTACACACAGCAATGCAGCTATCAGGGAGCCTTCTAGGGCAGCCCAATGAGCTACAGCGCTGAGGGGAAAAAAAAAAAAAAAAAACTTCCACTGTCCCTGCACACCGAGGGTGGTGTTGGACAGTGCAAATCGCTGCAGCACAAGCGGTTTTGTGGTTAATGGACCCTGCCTAACGCTATCCCTGCTTCTGACAAAGCGGCAGCAACCTCTCCCTAAGCTCAGATCAGCAGCAGTAAGATGGCGGTCGGCGGGAACGCCTCTTTATAGCCCCTGTGACGTCGCAGACAGCAAGCCAATCACTGCAATGCCCTTCTCTAAGATGGTGGGGACCAGGACCTATGTCATCACGCTGCCCACACTCTGCGTTTACCTTCATTGGCTGAGAAATGGCGCTTTTCGCGTCATTGAAACGCGACTTTGGCGCGAAAGTCGCGTACCGCATGGCCGACCCCGCACAGGGGTCGGATCGGGTTTCATGAAACCCCGACTTAGCCAAAAGTCGGCGACTTTTGAAAATGTTCGACCCGTTTCGCTCAACCCTAATAGGCAGTATATGGAGAAAACACCAAACAAAAGTTCAAAATTGGTGTGAAAATGTCACTGAACCACTTCACAACTAAATATACAGTGGGGCAAAAAAGTATTTAGTCAGTCAGCAATAGTGCAAGTTCCACCACTTAAAAAGATGAGAGGCGTCTGTAATTTACATCATAGGTAGACCTCAACTATGGGAGACAAACTGAGAAAAAAAAATCCAGAAAATCACATTGTCTGTTTTTTTAACATTTTATTTGCATATTATGGTGGAAAATAAGTATTTGGTCAGAAACAAACAATCAAGATTTCTGGCTCTCACAGACCTGTAACTTCTTCTTTAAGAGTCTCCTCTTTCCTCCACTCATTACCTGTAGTAATGGCACCTGTTTAAACTTGTTATCAGTATAAAAAGACACCTGTGCACACCCTCAAACAGTCTGACTCCAAACTCCACTATGGTGAAGACCAAAGAGCTGTCAAAGGACACCAGAAACAAAATTGTAGCCCTGCACCAGGCTGGGAAGACTGAATCTGCAATAGCCAACCAGCTTGGAGTGAAGAAATCAACAGTGGGAGCAATAATTAGAAAATGGAAGACATACAAGACCACTGATAATCTCCCTCGATCTGGGGCTCCACGCAAAATCCCACCCCGTGGGGTCAGAATGATGACAAGAACGGTGAGCAAAAATCCCAGAACCACACGGGGGGACCTAGTGAATGAGCTGCAGAGAGCTGGGACCAATGTAACAAGGCCTACCATAAGTAACACACTACGTCACCATGGACTCAGATCCTGCAGTGCCAGACGTGTCCCACTGCTTAAGCCAGTACATGTCCGGGCCCGTCTGAAGTTTGCTAGAGAGCATTTGGATGATCCAGAGGAGTTTTGGGAGAATGTCCTATGGTCTGATGAAACCAAACTGGAACTGTTTGGTAGAAACACAACTTGCCGTGTTTGGAGGAAAAAGAATGCTGAGTTGCATCCATCAAACACCATGCCTACTGTAAAGCATGGTGGTGGAAACATCATGCTTTGGGGCTGTTTCTCTGCAAAGGGGCCAGGACGACTGATCCGGGTACATGAAAGAATGAATGGGGCCATGTATCGTGAGATTTTGAGTGCAAACCTACTTCCATCAGCAAGGGCATTGAAGATGAAACGTGGCTGGGTCTTTCAACATGACAATGATCCAAAGCACACCGCCATGGCAACGAAGGAGTGGCTTCGTAAGAAGCATTTCAAGGTCCTGGAGTGACCTAGCCAGTCTCCAGATCTCAACCCTATAGAAAACCTTTGGAGGGAGTTGAAAGTCCGTGTTGCCAAGCGAAAAGCCAAAAACATCACTGCTCTAGAGGAGATCTGCATGGAGGAATGGGCCAATATACCAACAACAGTGTGTGGCAACCTTGTGAAGACTTACAGAAAACGTTTCACCTCTGTCATTGCCAACAAAGGATATATTACAAAGTATTGAGATGAAATTTTGTTTCTGACCAAATACTTATTTTCCACCATAATATGCAAATAAAATGATAAAAAAACAGACAATGTGATTTTCTGGATTTTTTTTTCTCAGTTTGTCTCCCATAGTTGAGGTCTACCTATGATGTAAATTACAGACGCCTCTCATCTTTTTAAGTGGTGGAACTTGCACTATTGCTGACTGACTAAATACTTTTTTGCCCCACTGTATATAGTTTTGGTAAATGGTATTATCATTTTTTTGACGAAATTCGGCAGGAGCTTGAAGAGCAACGTCACTGGGACCGCCTCCACGCAGTAGAAACTTGCTGTGAGGTAAAAATTCAAAAATCACACCAAAATGGCGGGCGGAGTGTGTCACAGTACGGCATGTTTCTGATTGGTCGCTCGCAGCAGGCAGCAACCAATCAGACACTGGAGTGGACACTGTTGACGTCACTTATCTCCGGACATTAGCTCCGGACATTAGCTCCGGACATTAGCTCCGGACATTAGCTCCGGACATTATCTCCGCACATTAGCTCCGGACATTAGCTCCGGACATTAGCTCCGGACAAAGCCACGGAAGTTGGCACAAATTGCAGGAAGTAGTATTCTAGGCAATTATATATTAGATAATAAACTTTACTGTACTATATTATATGCAGACATACTATGTCATGCTGTGCTATACAGTACATGCACTATAGTACACTGTACACTTTATCCTGTACAGTACATTCTCTACTGAACTACACCTAAATTTTGCTGCATTAGATATTTTTAGAGGGAAAAATGGTTTCAAAGTTATGGCCAAGATGAGTCTTCCTTACTGTCAACTTGGTGTCAAATGCATATTGCCGAGACATTATTATGTATAGTTAAAGGTATAGGTACAGGTAAGCAGCAATTCTCTGAATAAGGACATAAATTAAACAAAAGCATCAGAGGAAAAAAGGCAACTTTACTCACTAGCACCAGGTCACAATACCAATGCACTACAGGATGCAGCAGACCCCTGTGATAAAAGCGGGGGGTAGAATCGGTGCAAAACTGATTGAACAAGCACTCACACATGCACCAATTCATAGAGGGAGTGGTTGCATAATTTTAGAGATGCACACAGATGAGGCTCGCATGGGATACCAGTCACACAGATACGTGTGCATTGTGTCTTACAGCCTAATGATGATGTCCTTACTATTAGATCAGGTGAGCTGCCCTCACGATATAAGAGCAACCCACAAGACAGATGCCCCAGTTCACCCTCCCGACACTGAAGAGCCCAGCTGCATCCTGCATAAAAATGGAAATATGTACAATAGAAATATATGTGCAATGAGATAAAAATGATGCATAAAATATATGAGGTATTGGTTGACATTTTGACTAAGGGTCGGGTCGCCAAGGGGCCTCGTTGTCTTGCGAGACTCTACACTAAAATCAAAAACAATTGCAGATTTCAAGAAGTGGAAGCGTGTCCTTGCAGGAAACTCTCTCTGCTGTTATACAGGGTTGTACAGATCTCAGAACAGCACAAATTAGTGAGCTGCTGTTCTTACTTGATTGCTTGTTTGTGAAATCAGCCTTTCGATTCTTCCCTTTTCCCTACTTCCTACATGTACCTACAATGTCCACAACCTCACCGGCCACTTACATAAACTTGCCCCCTTGTTTGTTAAAGAACACTAGATGGTGGCCCGATTCTAACGCATCGGGTATTCTAGAATATGCATGTCCACGTAGTATATTGCACAGCCCACGTAGTATATTGGCCAGCCACGTAACGTAGTATATTGCCCAGCCACGTAGTATATTGCCCAGCCACATACTATATTGCCCAGTCACATTGTTTATTGCCAAGCCACGTAGTATATTACCCAGTCACGTAATATATTGCCCAGCTACGTAGTATATTGCCCAGTGATGCAGTATATTGCCCAACCACGTAGTATATTGCCCAGCCACATAGTATATTGCCCAGCCACATAGTATATTGCCCAGCCACGTAGTATATTGCCCAGTCATGTAGTATATTGCCCAGCTACATAGTATATTGCCCAGTGATGTAGTATATTGCCCAGTGATGTAGTATATTGCCCAACCACGTAGTATATTGCCCAGCCACGTTGTATATTGCCCAGTCACATAGTATATTGCCCAGCCACATGGTATATTGCCCAGCTACGTAGTATATTGCCCAGCTACGTAGTATATTGCCCAATCACGTACTATATTGCCCAGCTACGTAGTATATTGCCCAGTGACGTAGTATATTGCCCAGCCACATAGTATATTGTCCAGTCACGTAGTATATTGCCCAGCTACATAGTATATTGCCCAGTCACGTAGTATATTGCCCAGTCACGTAGTATATTGCCCAGTTACGTAGTATATTGCCCAGTCACATAGTATATTGCCCAGTGACGTAGTATATTGCCCAGCCACGTAGTATATTGCACAGCGATGTAGTAAACAGCACAAAGCCACGTAGTATACAGCACAGGCACGTGGTATACTGCCCACTCATGTAGTATATTGGCCAGTCACGTAGTATATTGCCCAGCTACGTAGTATATTGCCCAGCCAGGTATCTAACAGGTTAAAAAATAAAAAATAAACATATACTCACCTTCCGAGGGCCCCTTATAGTCCTGTCGCCTGTGTGCGGTGCATGCGGCAGCTTCCAGTCCCAGGGTTGGTATGAGCACAGGACCTGTGATGACGTCATGGTCACATGACCGTGACGTCATGGCAGGTCCTTCTCGCATAGCATCCTTGGCACTGGAACCTGCCGCTTGCACTGCCGAGGACAGGACACGACGTCAGAGGGTGAGAATATCCTTTTTTTTATTATTTTTATTTGTAACATTAGATCTTTTTACTATTGATGCTGCAAACGCAGCATCAATAGTAAAAAGTTGGTCACACAGGGTTAATAGCTGCGTAACCGGAGTGCATTACACCGCGCTCCGGTAACACTGGCATTAACCCTATGTGAGGGCTGACTGGATGACTGGAGGGGAGTATGGAGCGGACACTGACTGCGGAGAGGAAAGAGCGGCCATATTGCCGCCGGATTGTGGCCATCGCTGATTGGTCGTGGCAATGGTCGTGGGCGTTTTGCCATGACCAATCAGCGACTTGGATTCCATGACAGACAGAGGCCACGACCAATGAATATCCGTGACATACAGACAGACAGAAGGAGAGACAGAAAGACAGAAGTGACCCTTCTGCGTCTTTATGGAATCCCACGCAGATTTAATGATGTTGAGATCAGGGATCCGTGTAGCCATGTCATCACCTTTAGGACTCCTTGTTCATCTGTTCACTGCAGATATGGTGTTAATCTGAAGTTCAGTAGTGTTCTAGATCTGTGCACCCACCGCGCTGAAAGCCCAACTGCTATGAAGAAATTAATTTTCAGTCAGTGCTTAGTACATAATGAGCAGCATCTTCAACCATGCCTGGTACAGACTAACAGCTGGCTCCGGCATTGATGCTGTTCATAAGGCAAATCACAGTCACAGCAAATATTGCTTTTATTTCCATTTTGTACATTCACTTTGCATTTTATTAATTGATGAAAATGAACTATTAACACTTTATTTTTCCACACCTACCTAAAACATTTGCACAGTACAGTATATTTTCATTGAAATGACAGGTACATTGTAAATGTGTTACTGGGTGATCATTGTCCATATCCAGACTTTCCAAATGATAGATGCAATACTTAATTTCAGGGACCAAATTTATGGGTGCATCGTAGGCGTCAGGATTCTCCCACTGCATGGGATAGATCCCAACCCATGGTCTGGTGTGCAGTCTCCCATTCTGGCCCAGCCGCTGCTCAGCACAGACATCAATCTCAGCATCTTGCTCAGGCTTGTGGCATGGCTTATGGCCAGCGTTCACAGGAGATAGTGATTTCTGATATACACAGCAGTGCTGAAGATCTACTATGTGTAGCACAAGTGATCAGATGATCGCAGCTTCAAGTCTCTATTTAATCCAGTAAAAAGTGAAGAAAAAAAGTTTTTAAATATTTGAAAAAAATTACAAAAGTTCAAGTAGCCCCCTTTTGACCCAACAACAATAAAACAAAAAAATACCCATATTTGGTGTCGCTGAGTTCATAAATGTTCAATCTATCAAAATATAAAAACAACTAATCCGATCGGTGAACTAGTAAAAAAAAAAAGATGTCAGAATTACATTTTTTTGGCCGCTGCAACATTGCAATAAAATGCAATAACAAGCGATCAATATATTGACTTTACCCCAAAATGGTATCAACTCGGTGCACAAAAAATAAGCCCTCACCCGGCCTCAGATCCCTAAAAATTACAGGTCTCAGAAAATGGGGACATAAGCAAAATTTTTTTTTCTTACAAATTTCAGATTTTTTTTCACTACTCAAATAAAAAAAAAACGTTTTGTATCTGTGGACTCGCACTGACCTGGGGAATCATATTGTCAGGTCAGTTTTACCGTATAGTGAACGTGGAAAAAAAAAAAAAAACAATTGTGGAATTCCTTTTATTTTCGCAATTTCAATGCACTTGGAATTTTGTTCCTGCTTTCCAGTGGATCACATGATAAAATGAATGGCGTTATTCAAAAGTACAACTCGTCCTGCAAGAAACAAGCCCTCATACGGCTATGGTGAAAAGATCCAGGAAACCCCTACATCCAATGCAAAACCAGACAGGAACATTTCAGTGTGAAGAAAAGGTTGTGATATCTCTAGAATGCTACACATCACCAGACGCAATATAACATTTATAACAAAAATGTCACAAGAACGTCGCGCCAATCCTGCTACAGAATGACTGCAGCGCACTGGAGGCCGATGCCATTGTATATTATATTCTGCGTCTATGTATGGCAAAGCTGTGCTATATATATTTATGAACAATATTCAGTGTCCGTTACATATTTTGCAATGCGTGTCTTTGACACATACCATAGCTTCAGACCATCTTGGGAACAGTAGTCAGACGTCACTACTTTTTACTTTGGTTGCTAATGGATGGTGCATTGTAGCACAGACAGTCCTGTCATTTCACTTGCTGAGCTGCCTTGTTTGCCCTTCAATGTCACTGAAGACAAAAGAAGTATCAAAATCAAACTGTGGAAGTGAACCAACGCTCAGAAGAAAAAACATCTCCCTAAGAAATAACAAATATCTGTGCATTTAGGGGAGTTTAGCAACCAGATTTCAATCCTTAAAGCACAGTTTTTTTGTGAATTACTGGACAATGTGCGTTCGGGCACATGGACACAGGGACATAAAATCATAATATATGGTATTCTAGGTGACATATAAGCAGACGATACTAGTTATACTATTTGCTTCTTGAGATTATTTATATTCATATTTGTTGTATTAACACTATGAATTGGGTTGTTCCTCTAAGCTTGTTTTTAGGGTGCTTGCAGGCAAGGCTGCCACTAGGGCCCCATACTGGCAAAATTTTTGGGCTCCCTTGAGACGCCGGCCACGCTCCACACCAGCTCCGCCTCCTCCGTTCCACTGCCCACTCTTGGAAAAACTCAACTTCTCCACCACGTCCTCACCAATCAGATATTAACAGTCCCATCAAACACCAGATCACTTTCATAACCAGCAGCTTTTGTTCTGGCCAAAAGAATTTTGAAGCTACCACTATGACACAGTAGACTCTTTCGGCCTGGCCCTACTCTACTCTAATCTATTAAAAATAAATATATGTTTATGTATTTTTCTTTAAGGGAATGAGTCACATACATTTTTTTTTAAATGACCATTAATACCACATGCAAGGGACAAATATCGTCACACCATGACCAAATCACTTATTACCACCACATAGTGACCGAATAATACCACATACAAGGAACAAATACTGCCAAACCATGGCCAGACCACATATTACCCCCACATAGGGACTGAATCCTACAATTCTGATCATTAATAAAAAGCAAAACACAATGCTAAGTGCCAATGTACACGGGAACTCTGTATTTACTTCCAGTGTACAGGTAATACAGTGATCACTGGTGACATTATACACAGAAGCTCTATATATAGTGTCAGTGTACAGGTAATACAGTGATCACTGGTAATAATGTACACAGGAGCTCTGTATATAGTGTCAGTGTACAGATAATACCGTGATCACTAGTGACATTATACACAGGAGCTCTGTATATAGTATACAGTGTATAGTGTCAGTGTACAGGTAACACACTGACTCATGAGTGACATCTCTAGCTGAAGTCCTTCATCTTTGCTTTTCTATTTCATCCAGCACAGACCGCCATCACTTCTTCCAGCCTGGACTCGTCTCTGCATAAATTAACACAGTTACATAGGGCACCTCTTCCTGAGCACATTCCCAACTTTTTCCCTTTCTTCTACACTACACATCTGATTAGAGAGGTGCACCCACAATCAATATATAATTAGTTATAATGCAACCCACCATTCTAAGTATAAATTATAATCTACCACTGTGTACCTACTAACTATAAATAGCCACTTTCCCCATTTAATATATAAATTAATGAGAGCACCTGTAATCTTTCACTTCATCCTCAATGCCCTCACTATGTATCTCCCACACTAACCCTAACCCCGATTCATTATATTTACATGCTCCTTCCGCACAAATTCATTGTCATGTCTTTCTCTCCCACCCTCTATTCATTATCAACTGCTCTACCCCACATTCAATACATCATTTACTCCCCATCCTCAAAATGCATTTGTTCACCCCTAGATCATCATTTGCTCTCCCACCCCCACCTTCAATTCATCATTAAATTGCTTTCCCTGTCCCTCACACTTAATTCATCATTTGCAGTCCTCCGTCCCCTGCCCCCAATTCATCATTTGAAGTCCCCCACTTTAATTTGAAGTCCCCTTAGTTTATTCATTCAT